>NC_048303.1:127644210-127801083 GCF_013100865.1 Trachemys scripta elegans | reverse complement strand
GGGGGGAACAGAGGGTTTAACGGGGGCAGGTGTCCCGGGGGCAGTCAGGAAGGAGGAGGGGTTGTATGGGAGTGCAGTCAGGGGCAGGGGTTCCGGGGGCAGTCAGGGGACAGGGAGAAGGGGTGGTTGAATGGGGGCAGGGGTCTCGGGGGGGGGGGCCATCAGGAAGGAGAGGAGGGGTTGGATGGGACGGCAGGGTCCGGGGGTGGTCAGGGGACAGGGAGTGGGGGTGTGTGGATGGGGCAGGGGTCCCGGTAGGAGGTGGGGGCCAGGCCACAACCCCCTCCCCTAACCAGCCCTCCATACAATTTACGAAACCCAATGTGGGGTGGACACCCACTCCTGCCCTGAAGGGCTTGAAACCAGCCCTGAACGAGGGCTGCAGGGGTTAAAAGCAGCCCTGCAGAGAGCTGCAGCTCTAAAAGCTAGGCTGATTGGGGAAGCTCTAGCTCCCTGCAGCTGGGCCACGCCCCAATCAGGCCCCAGCTGGCCTGTATAAAAAGGCTGTGAGCCAGCGGCCCAGAATAGTCTCTGTCTGTGTTCTGAGAGAGAAGGGCCTGGCTGCAGGGAGCTAGAGACAGGGTCCTGAGTGGAGCAGAGCTGGGGAAAGGCTGGGGAGCTCCAGCCTGGAAAGCCCCAGGCTGCGGCCTAGCGGAAGGCCAAGGGGTACTGGGGGTTGCAGAGGGCAGCCCAGAGGTAGGCCAAGGCAGCAGGTCTAAACCCTCCTTGCCAGTGATGAGTGGCTGATACTGCAGTCTGCCCCAGGGAATGGGGGCTAGTTGGTGACTGGCAGTAGCCTTATACTGAGGTGAGGTGGGGATAGTGGGTGGGGGTTCCCTGGGGAGGGGAGACCCTAAGACTGAGGGGCTACTGCCAGGGGGCAGCACCTCAGGTAAAAGGACATCAGGGTCCAGGGAGGGACAAGGGGGCCAGAGGACAGGTGGATCACTGGCCTGCAGAGGGTGCTCTGGAGCTGGAATGAGCTAATTCCTGAGCTGACCAGCAGGAGGTGCCGCAGGGGTGAGTCCCACTCCTCTCCAGGCCCTCAAGCCAAAAAGTTTGCCCACCTCTGATATAGATGTTTGGGAATAGTTACTCTACAAACTAAGCACATAGTATAGCAATTTGATTTGGGCCTTCTCAAAGGATGGAATTGTTCGCAGGTAGTCTCAAAGATGTGATGTGGTTCTTTATTTTACTCCTGTCTACTATCTCCATTTTTGGAATTAGTTTCCTATTTAAATCAAGACTCACTGAGAGCCTAGTCAGATGTTCAGAGAGATACTTACTTGTTCATTGAAATTAAAGCTTTATGAAAATATTAGGAAACAAATGAATGGTGCTCTAAGGTTTACAAAAAACCCCACAACAGTGGTGTGTGTTTGTTCTATTTGGTACCAGTACATTTATGAGAACAACTGAGACATTGAACCAAAAGCATTACTTTTAATTTCCTGAGAGACTTCTGCCACACCACGATGCTGGTCCCAAACCTAGCTGTGCAGCGGTAGGCTCAGGAAATTAAAAACACAATTTGAAATTTCTAGAATCGCAGGGAATTTGGGGGATTTCCTTCCCATCCTCTTCAAAACTGGAAAAAAAAAAAAAAAAAAAAGAGAGAAATCAGCTAAAACCACTTTTTTTTTAAAGCAAATGAAATAAACACAGGGATAATGTGCACATCTCAAATAAAATAAATTAAACTAAATAGGATCTTAGCTCCACATAACCCTGTAGGACTTTAGTCAAGATAGTTGCTCTGAGTGAGCTCATGAGAGCTGCACAGCTGTTAAAGACATAAACTATCATTCCTTTAGGAGGGTCCCCTTCTGTACAAACCAACAACCTCTCTATACTCCCTTTCTTGCTCCATAAGTCTCCTATCTACACCAATGAACACTCACTCCATGAGTCTCCCCTACATATACCAAACAATTCCCTGTTCTCCCACCATAGGTTTATCTACACTGATCAATTCAGTAGTGTTAGTGTAACACTGACAGGCCCCAGTTGTGGTGGGCAGGATTGAACTTGGGACCTGTGGAGTTAGTGCATGAGCCTCTATTGCGTGAACGAAAAGCCGCATGCTTTTTAGCTAAGCCTGTAGAGCAGACTCATTTAACTCCAAGTGGTCTCAATGCTACTAGATGGGACAGAAGCCCACACCCCAGAGGTGTGTGGGTAACATTAGCATGGTTTGTGGCTACTGATCATGTTACACCTGACTTGTGTCCATGTCAGTCTCCAATGCTTTCCCCACTCCCCTGAGTACTCATAAGTGCTCATGGTGTGATTCCTCTCTGCAGATGCCCCACAGTCTGGCTGGTGCCACATACCCCAGCTGAAGAAGGCTGGTCCAATGATTAGGGCAGTACCGTAAGACTGAGCAGACCCAAGCTCAATTCTTGCTCTGCTTCTGGGGTGATTGTGGCAAGTCACTTAGTCTCTCTGGCCCAGATTCACAAAGGGGTTTAAGCTCTAACTGCCATTGAAACCCGTGGATATTAGGAACCTAAACACCTTTGTGGATTGGGCTGCTGGGCCTTAGTTCCCCATCTGTAAACCTACCTGAGAGTGGTGGTGGAGGGTGAATACATTGAAGATCGTTACGTGTTGCAATACATGGAAGATTGTGAGGCATTCAGATACTTGGTGATAATGGGGTGAATCGATTAACTTCCTCATTAAATTCATCCTGCAGAATACAGTGGGTGACACAGAAACGCATGATTACTGCAAAAAGCCCAAGCTAAAGCCAATTGGAAGACTCCCGTTTTCTTCAATAGGCTTTGAATCCGGCCTGGAGACTGCTGAGCCTGAACCAATCTCTGAAAGGAAAGTGCTCTGCCGGGCAGCTGTTGCAACATCTCACCTATGTAACACCAAAATGAATGCTTCCCATGGTTTCCTGCCTTTGCCCTGTTATTGCTATAACTCTTCACTGCTAGGTTAATCCCCTCTCTTTGGTTGCCATTCTCAGGCCTTCATCTTCTCCCAGAAAAGGCTGAACCTGCCTCACGTCAATCAGGAAAGCTGCCAGCATTGTTTGGCCTGGTTTGCTCTTCTCCAGCACCACTGGAACTGCAGTCTCAGCCTGTGGAATGAAGTGAATTGTGGTAGGAGCTCTACTGCCTGCTAATGAATAGAAAAGACACAATGGGCCTGATTCTCATTGATGCTAAGGCCAGTTCTGCACTTAAAAATTAGACCAACCTGGCTATGTTGATCAGGGCTGTGAAAAATGTCATGCCCTGAGCATTGTAGCTAGGTTGGCCTGACCCCAATGTAGATGGAGCTAGGTCAACTGATGAATTCATCCATCAACTTAGCTACTGCCTCAGAGAGGTGGATTGAACTACATTGGCAGAAAAACTACTTCCGTCAATGCAGGAAGTGTCTGGGCTACAGCGGAGTAGCTGCAACTGTGCCGCTGTAACACTTGTAGTGTTGACATAGGCGCAGTCTATACCTAAAACGTAGGTCAACCTAGCTACATCACTCAGGACTGAAAAATGTCACAGCCTGTATGGCATAGTTAGGTGGCGCTAAGCCCCACTGGAGACGCCCTGGGAGTGTAAAGAACCCTTAAAGTGGGTGCACATTTTACATGCCCTGGGGCCTGCGTGTAAATGAAAATCGGGCCCCAGGCCGGCACAAGAGAAGATCCATGATGAGGAGCAGAGATTGTGGTCCATGCTTGGACAGCAATGATGCTTGTAAACTCTTTGGTGCAGGAACTATCTTTTTGTTCTGTGTTTGTACAGCTCCTAGCACATTGGGTCCCTGGTCCATGACTGGGGCTCCTAGATGCTAAATAATACATAATCATAATGGCTGTTGCATTTGATACCTAGTTACTATGACCATGGGAAAGCCATAAACAGACAGATAAGATTAAATGCCTCCATCTTGATCAGAAGAATCAATACTTCCACAATCATTTTCCTCTTTGTGTCACCAGAACGTAACTTTCAAAACTTGGTACTGTATAGCAATATTCTGTGCTAAGGGTACATGAATAACAGTCCATTTTAAAACCAGCCCTATTTTAAAGAGAACAAAACCAGAGGGATATGAATGAGATTAGCACCCAAACCACAACTTTAATTCAACACAGGAGGTTGTCACTACCCACAACAGTGAAATGATTAAACATAAAGAACTGTGCTCTGTGCTATAGAGACAAACTTCCATTTTCTACAGACACCCCTGCCCCCCCCCCCCACACACACACACTATTATGACGTGCATTACAGTAACACATAGGGTACATCTTCACAGCCCATAGCAGCGCGTCTCCTGAGCTGACATTCGGGTTCACAGGGCTTTTGCTACCACACTAAAAATAGCTGTACGGATATTGTGGCTTGGGCTCTGAAGCCTGGTGGTGGGGGAGCTTCAGAGCCCAAACTTCAGCCTGACCCGCAACATCAAAGCGTCGTCTACACAGCTATTTTTAGCGCATGGGATACTCATGGCTCAGGGTTGTATAGAAGGACCCTTAAAGGCCCCAAACAAAGTGAGGGCCCCATTGTGCTAGGCACTGTACAAACATATACAAAGAGAAATCCTCTGCCCTGGAAAGCTTCCCATCCAAGTAGATAAAGACTGAGATGGGGAGAAAGAGGCACAGAGAAGTGAAATGACTTGCTCAAGGTTGCTCAGTAGATGAGAATAGAATCCAAGTTCCCTGACTCCTGGTCTAGTGGCCTAGCTTTAATGCTGCTTTAATGCCTAGAAAAAAGGATTAGGAATTTTCACTGTCACCCATCCCTTCAAGCTTCTGTTATGCAGAAATAATATAAAATGACCAACAAAAATACCCTCCATTGATCTATTTTTGAGACATGCTTGGAATCACATGTCCTATTTGGCACTCCATGGGTTCCATCCAAAAAAAGCAAACAGGAGAACAAAGTGTAGGGTGACCAGACGTCCTGTTTTTAAAGGGACAGTCCCATATTTAAGCTCTCCTGCAAGTGTCCTGACTTTTTCTGTCTCCCATCCATCAGTACTGGTGGTTCCTGCTGCTGGCCGGATCCCTGCTCGCCAGATGCCCACCCACCAGCGGTGAGTCGGGGGGTCCAGCGGCCGATGATGGGGCTGGGTGTGCAAGGCTGGTGGTGGGGTGAAGTGCAGCCCCCGCTGCATGTCGGTTCTTGGCCAGCAGGGCCCACCCCCATCCTGTTTCCGGTTGGCACTGTTGCACGCTGTGAGCTGCGGTGGCTGGTGAGTACGGGCAGGCACCAGGCAGCAGCTGGTTAAGTGTCGCCGCTGCTGCCCACCTGTCTGCCCTTTACATGCTCCCCCTCTCACTATCGTCTCCCTGTTTTTCTCCTTCACCACGCCCCTGCCCCCCATCACCTGCAGCCCTGCTGCTCCTCCATATCTTCCACCTCTCCCCGGCGGGGCATGTCCCCGCTCCCAGTGCTCTGTGGAGAACCAGCCCCTGGCTGGGACGCTCAGCTCACCAACAGCCTGGCCAGCAGGCTCCTTCCTTCCCCCACTGTCTGTGGCTGGGCCGGCGCCCAGGAAAGCCCAAGACACTTTGGCATATGCTAAAGCCCCGCACAGTGCTGGCATGGGGCAACCTCTTTGCCCCTCAGCTAAGCTCGGGAAGCAATTTTTAGTCTGTTCATGCCCCACCCCTGCCGGTTCCAGAGCAGCCCCCCAGGCAGGGGCTTAGCACCCTCTTCAGCCCCCCACTCCCTGCCGCCGGGGAGCTGCTCCCAGCGAGTGTGGGGCTGCTCCATCCTGTCCCCTAGGGCCTAGGGGCTCAGTCATCGTGATGTTAATTAGAACGTTGCATAGATTGCTGTTGAACTCACTCGAATACAAGTAATTTTGTCAGGTGTCCTGCATTCGGCTGAGGGAATACGGTCACCCTCACAAAGAGAGACAGCAAGGAAATATTGCAGCAGTAGACTGAAATGTCAAAGCATTGCAAAGCCTGGGCTGTTGGGCTAGCAAATGATGCAGAGAAACAACACAAACTCCTTGTAACTTTGGATTGGCTTTCAGTATCATGACTAGTTAGAAACCCTGGAAGTTGTTCAGATTTGTCCTTGGTATAAACCCATTGAAGGCACTGTGTTGGAGGGGGGCGGGGGTGTATATATATGTGTGTGTAAATTACATTTATGCTCACATTAAGGCTTCTTTATACAGCCAGAGAGGTGAAAAGTGGCCTTAATGGACATGAGAATAAGGGAGCTAGATAGATGTATGTAGGCATATATGTATTCTCTGCAGCTTTAAATATATATTACATACAGCTGGGAAAAAAACGGTTATAAATCAGAATCCGTCCCTAAGCTATCTAGCTATGTTTGAACCGTCAGCCAGATTTTGTTTAGGTTCCATTCCAGCTCTGAGTGAAGGTGCATGCTGGTTGTTATGTCAATAGGAACTGGTTACCCCGTCTCCCCTTTAAATTCCTTGCATTATTCTATTGTGACTGATCTTTCAATGACCAGTTTAAGAGCTCAAGATGTGAATTGCTGAGTTTGTTCAGGTTTCAGAGTGGTAGCCGTGCTAGTCTGTATCCGCAAAAAGAACCAAGAGTCCTTGTGGCACCTTAGAGACTAACAAATTTATTTGAGCATAAGCTTTCGTGGGCTAAAACCCACTGTATTTTCCACTCCATGCATCCAATGAAGTGGGCTGTCGCCACGAAAGCTTATGCTCAAATAAATGTGTTAGTCTCTACGGTGGCACAAGGACTCCTCGTTGTTTTTGTTGAGTTTGTTCAGTGCCTCCTAAGTCAGGAACCAGCTTTTCTGTCCAGTTAGCTCAGGCTTGTAATCCATGATGATCCAGCTGGGAGGCTCATGTGGCCAGCTCTGCAGAACACTGCACACAGCCTGGTCTGAGGTGGGGAGGTTGGGTAACTTTTTCTTGAATTGTTTTGTTTTGACACGCCTCTGCACTTCCTGCTTTGGAGCAGAGATGGAAACAGAAACACTGAGATGCCACAAGCCAGGCCATTCTTTGATGATTTCTAGGCTGAATAAAACAAGGGAACGCTCGGGAAAGAGCCTGATCTCTTAAGCTTTCCAGCCCGAAGGGTTTCGTGTACAGCATCCAAATGACATGTCCCCATTGGTGCTACATCATTACATTGTGTGCTCTTTGGGGTGTGGGCTCTCATTTCTTTATGCCTTATTATTACTGTAGTATCTAGGGACCAGCCAAGATTGGGGCCCATTGTGGAAGGCACTGTGCAAACGTGGAGCATCAGAGAGTTTCAAAGTAATAGAGTATCAGAGGGGTAGCCGTGTTAGTCTGAATCTGTAAAAAGCAACAGAAGGTCCTGTGGCACCTTTAAGACTAACAGAAGTATTGGGAGCATAAGCTTTCGTGGGTAAGAACCTCACTTCTTCAGATGCAAGTAATAGAGATCTATGTTTGTACCGTGCTTAGCACAATGGAGCCTATCCTGGTTGGCCTCTAGATGCTACCCCAATATAAATGTGAAATAGTAATAACAATCGCTGGATTTGTTCCTGTAATGCCAGTGTGGCAAGGGCTGGACTAAATGCATTGGGACAAAGTTAGTGTTTGAATCTCCTCCTGGATTGCCCTCTGCTCCACTCCTCTGACTAGCCCGTCCAGTCCCTTGCCAGCAATGGTGTTATTTCCCCCTCCTACTGAGAGATGCCCTGTCCCTTCTCACTCATCTTTGGTGGATGCTTTCCGTTCCCAAGTACCTCTCAGAAGCTATTGTGCCACCCACAGCAGTAATGCTTCCAAAAAGGGACATCAGCAACAGGAGCAAAGGATGCTGGGATGCATCAGAGATGACACCACTGAGCTGGAACAGGGATAACATTGTGGATGAATGAGGGGGAGATGGCTGAGCAGAAACTGCTGCTGGAAAACAGCAATTTGTGCCTGGCCTGCCTGTGAAAGGCCCCAGTGGCCCCAGTACTGTTCTGCATTCAGCTAATACAGCATAGGTCTCGTCTATGCCTGTGACCGGTGTTTTGAATTCAGGAATGGGGCCATAAGCATGTCTGATTTGATTCGTTTTATTAGCTCTCCCCCCGGCCCCGGTATATCCCAATATAACGGGCCACACGCCATGTCCCTCCGGTTCGGCCCTTCTCCCCCTCTTCTCAGAGACTCGTCAGGCTGGTGCAACACCCAGGCTCTTTATTTGTGATCAGATCCCCACCCGCCAGTTTCCAACTATATACAGGCTTTTAACAAAAGCTTGGCCTACCACAGGCCTGGCCAGCAACAGACTAGGCAACTCCGTCAGAGTCTGACCTTCACATGCTGGGGTCCAGCCTTCCCTTTTGCTCTCACTTCCTCCCAGCCTTAGAGCTCCTGCTAACAAGGCTGGCAGGTGTGGTCAGTTACCAGGCAAGCATCAGGCTATCACCCAGCCCCAGTCCAATCCTCCTGATTGGGGCTTGAGTGGCAGGCATAGGCGCTGACTTCCCCACTTTCCCCTGGGTGCTCGACTCCCCCCATGCCCCCGCTCTGCCCCCATTCCACCCCTTCCATGTGGCTCTGCCCCTGCCCTGCCTCTTCCCACCCCTGCCCCGCCCACATTCCAACCTCTTCCCCAAATCCCCGCCCCAACTCTGCCCCTGCCCCGCCCCCATTCCAACCCCTTCCCCAAATCCCTGCCCGTGTCCCGCCTCTTCCCTGCCTCCTCCCCTGAGCCCGCCACATTCCCGCTCCTCCCCCTCCCTCCCAGCAGTCCTCTGCCTACCTCCCAGTGGTCGGGGGGAAGCGCTGGGAGGTAGGCAGAGGAGCGGGGACACGGTGCGCTTGGGGTGGGGGGAGGAGGAGGTGGGGCAGGGGATGAGGGAAGCTTGGCTGCCAATCGGTGCAGATCACCCACTAATTTTTCCCCGGAGTCAGCGCCTATGGTGGTGGGAGCTGATTAAGGCCGCTCTAGCAGCACTCTGCCACACCCAGCTTTCTAGATGGGGTGCCTGGTTTATGACTAGATGGGCACCCGACAGTCTTCCTGGATTGACTCTCAGACCGTCACAGTTCAGTCCCTACTCCATAGGAAAAATAAACTGCACCAGCCCTTTTCCTGGTGCAGTGGTGCTGACCAGCATGTTGGAGGGGCAGATCCTAGGCTCCACCTATTCTCCTGCATCTGCCCACCCACCCACATGAGAGCCCTATGGCAGAGCTCCCCACATGTTGTGACAGCTTGGCTGGTTGCCTGAGCAGGGGAGTGAGGGGTTGCTCACCCTTATTCCAAGGATGGTGCCATTGAAATCAATGGGAGTACTCATGAATCAGGTGCTAACCCCTATGAGGAAGAAGCCCTAAATGAGACAGGAATCCTGCCCAAGGGTGTGTGTTGGGTGGGGAGGGGGGAGTTTGTTATCATATTAATAAGGCTAAGAGTTGATCAAAAAACTGACTTTTTTGTGAATTTTTTAATAGAAATTTTGGAATGTTCAAAATTTTTTGACCACTCTATATTGGTTGAGACTTTTTTGCAGAAATATTTTTGTTGAAATCTAGAAAATTCAAATATTGTAGACCAAATCCATGGTAGAATTCACATGCACAAGAGGGCAGAGATAAGGTTGTACTTAACCTTATTTTTTCCATTTCCTGACTTTTTTGTGCTCTTATATAGTGGTTTTTGGTTTTGTTTTTGATTTTTATGGGGTCTCTATATAATAAAATCTAGCCAGTTGTCTTTAAATATATATATATATATAATGGTGTGATCGCAGAATAAATCATGTGATCTCAGAATATATATATATGAGGGGGAGGGTTGTAAATATATCACTCCTTTGTATGTTTGCCTTTCTGCTCAATGTTACTCTGTTCCTTGCTCCATACATTGGCATCAGGCATATCCTATTGTGCACATGCTTAAAATAAGATTATAGTGTTACTGAAGGTAATCTACCATGGAGAAACCTTTAGCTCTAGTAATTAGCTTCCCTGTTTTTTATTTGGCAAGGACAGCAGTAGCAAAATGCCTGGAGACCTGATCCCTCCACCTCCTGTGGGAAACCGTCAGGAGGAGGCTAAGGAGAAGGAAATCTCTTTGAGCTTCTCCTTTGTAGAGATTTCTCTCCAATCATTCTAATTGGGAGGGAGATTACCCTACCCACACTCTCTCTCTCATCCCAAACCTCACATGTCTGTCCTGTATCTTTGAAAAAACAGTCTTTGTCCCCTCCCTGGTAACGTGGTTCTGAGGATGGGGCACCTGCAGCTTATATATATAATTTGTATATGATGGTATATGATACATAACTCCTAAATGTGAAAAACAGGACTGAGGCCTCAATACTGATCCAGGGCCACCTGCACCTATTGAATTCTAGATGTGTTTTCAGAAAACAAACAATGGTTATATGCTAAGGATGAGCCTTCATTTTCCCACAGGAAAAATACAATATCTCAGGTCCTGCATTACTTAAGCAAGCAAAACTCCCATTGAAATCAATGGAACTAAGTCAACACCGATTGTAAGCAATGGGAATTTTGCTTTAAAGACTACTGGCTCAGAGAGCCATTGGGTCAATAAGTTACAAGAGCAGAAAATTTGGCCTATCGTATTTTTCCCTCCTCACCAGAGGATGCTTATTGTTGAATTCTGCCTCTAGATGTACGTTTTTGTTTTGTGAAGATTTTTTTTAAACAGAAGTAGCAATCTGGGGTGTGTTCCGCTTGCTGAGCATAAATAGCTCTAATAATAATAATATCTTCAATGTATATGGATCCCGATGTGCGCAAAGCTCCCACCCAGGCATTTCTTTTGCACCTTTGCCTGCACTCTGCCCACTGAGCTCTCTGAGGACTACTTTTCATGCTATGAACCTTTCAGCAGCTTTCAGACAGCTGCCGTTTAAAAAAGGAAACAATCTATCCTGAATAGATGCTCTGGTTTATACCAGTACTGTGGCAGAAACTCAGATCAAGGCACTGCAGAGATTAAAGTACAGGGATTAGTGCTTTGGGGTTTAAACCAATATGTAACTATTATGGTACCTCTACACAGCAAAAAACAAAAAACAAACCCACAGCTGCAAGTCTGAGCCCGGGTCAATGACTCAGGCTCGTGGGGCTAGAAATAGCCGTGTAGATGTACAGGCACAGGCTGGAGCTTGGGCTCTGAAAACTGCCCAGGCTCCGTCCCAAGCCTGAACATCTAAACTGCTATTTTTAGATCCCAGTCACGAGCCCCAGGAGCCTGAGCCAGATGACCCAGGATCTGAGGCTCACTGCTGAGGGTCTTTTTTTGCTGTGTAGATGTAATCTTAGGGTATGTCTAGACTGCACTTAGACCCCCGCGGATGGCCCAGGATTGTGGGGCTTGGGCTAAGGGGCTGTTTAATTGTACATTCTACAGCCCAGGCTCTGGGAGCATCCCACCTGGCAGGGTTCTAGAGTACAGGCAGTATCCCAAACCCAAACGTCTACACCATAATTAAACAGCCATGCAGCCTGAGCCCTTTAGCCCGAGTCATAGAATCATAGACGATATGGGTCATTTAGTCCAACCCCCTGTTCAAAGCAGGACCAATCCCAAACTAAATCATCCCAGCCAGGGCTTTGTCAAACCAGGCCTTAAAAACCTCTAAGGAAGGAGATTCCACCATCTCCCCTAGGTAACCCATTCCAGTGCTTCACACCCTCCTAGTGAAAAAGTTTTTCCTAATATCCAACCTAAGCCTCCCCAATTGCAACTTGAGACCATTGCTCCTTGTTCTGTCATCTGCCACCACTGAGAACAGCCGAGCTCCATCCTCTTTGGATCCCCTTTCAGGTAGTTGAAGGCTGCTATCAAATCCCCACTCACTCTTCTCTTCTGCAAACTAAACAATCCCAGTTCCCTCACCCTCTCCTCATAAGTCATGTGCCCCAGCCCCCTGATCATTTTCATTGCCCTCTGCTGGACTCTCTGCAATTTGTCCACATCCTTTATGTAGTGGGGGGCCCAAAACTGGAAGCAAAACTGGATGTGGACTCACCAATGCTGAATAGAGGGGAATAATCACTTCCCTCGATCTGCTGGCAATGCTCCTACTAATGCAGCCTTTTTGGCAATAAGGGCACACTGTTGACTCATTTCCAGCTTCTCATCCACTGTAATCCCCAGGTCCTTTTCTGCAGAACTGCTGCTTAGCCAGTTGGTCCCCAGCCTGTAGCGGTGCATGGGATTCTTCTGTCCTAAGTGTAGGACTCTGCACTTGTCCTTGTTGAACCTCATCAGATTTCTTTTGTCCCAATCCTCCAATTTGTCTAGGTCACTCTGGACCCTATCCCCACCCTCCAGCATATCTACCTCTCCCCACAGCTTAGGGTCATCTGCCAACTTGCTGAGGGTGCAATTCATCGCATCATCCAGATCATTAATAAAGATGTTGAACAAAACCAGCCCCAGGACCGATCCCTGGGGCACTGCGCTTGATACCAGCTGCCAACTACCCATTGAGCCCGATGATCTAGCCAGCATTCTATGCACTTTATAGTCCATTCATCCAACCCATACTTCTTTAACTTGCTGGCAAGAATACTGTGGGAGACCGTATCAAAAGCTTTGCTAAAGTCAATGTATATCACGTCCACCACTTTCCCCATATCCACAGAGCCAGTTATCTCATCATAGAAGGCAATCAGGTTGGTCAGGCATGACTTGTTTTTGGTGAGTCCATGTTGACTGTTCCTGATCACCTTCCTCTCCTCCAAGTGCTTCAAAATGGATTCCTTGATGACCTGCTCCAAGTTTTCTGGGGATTGAAGTGAGGTTGCCTGGTCTGTAGTTCCCCGGATTCTCTTTTTACCTTTTTTAAAGATATCCACTATATTTACCTTTTTCCAATTGTCTGGGAAATACCCTGATCACCACGAGTTTTCAAAGATAATGGCCAATGGTTCTGCAATCACATCAGCCAACTCCCTCAGCACCTTCGGATGCATTGGATCTGGCCCCATGGACTTGTGCTCATCCAGCTTTTCTAAATAGCCCTTAACCTGTTCTTTCACCCCTGAGGGCTGCTCACCTCCTCCCCATACTGTGCTGCCCAGTGCAGCAGTCTGGGAGCTGACCTTGTCTGTGAAGGCCGAGGCAAAAAAAGCATTGAGTACTTCAGCTTTTTCCACATCATCTCTCACTAGGTTGCCTCCTCCATTCATTAAGGGACCCACACTTTCCCTGACCTTCTTCTTGTTGCTAACATACCTGTAGAAACCCTTCTTGTTACCCTTCACATCTCTTGCTAGCTGTAACTCCTGATTACACCCCTGCATGCTTGAGCAATATTTTTATACTCTTCCCTATTCATCTGTCCAAGTTTCCACTTCTTGTAGGCTTCCTTTTTGAATTTAAGAACATAAGAACGGCCATACTGGGTCAGACCAAAGGTCCATCAAGCCCAGTATCCTGTTCTCTGACAGTGGCCAATGGCAGGTGCTCCAAATGGAATGAACAGACAGGTTATCATCATGTGATCCATACCCTGTCACCCAATCCCAGCTTCTAGCAAATAGAATCTAGGGACACCATTCCTGCCCATCCTGGCTAATAGCCATTGATGGACCCATCTTCCATAAATCTATCTAGCTCCCTTTTGAACCCTGTTATAGTATTGGCCTTCACAACACCCTCTGGCAAGGAGTTCCAGAGGTTGACAGTGCATTGCGTAAGCTCACCGAAGATTTCTCTGTTAAGCCAAGCTGGTCGCCTGCCATATTTGCTATTCTTTCTGCACATCGGGATGGTTTGTTCCTGTGCCCTCAATAAGGCTTCTTTAAAATATAGCCAGCTCTCCTGGACTCCTTTCCCCCATATATTAGCCTCCCAGGGGACCCTTCCCATCAGTTCCCTGAGGGAGTCAAAGTCTGCTTTTCTGAAGTCCAGGGTCCGTATTTTGCTACTCTCCTTTCTTCCTTTTCTCAGGATCCTAAAGTTGACCATCTCATGGTCACTGCTGCCCAGGTTGCCACTCACTTCTACTTCCCCTACCAATTCTTCCCTGTTTGTGAGGAGCAGGTCAAGAGGAGCACGGCCCCTAGTTAGTTCCTCCAGCACTTGCACCAGGAAGTTGTCCCCAACACTCTCCAAAAACTTCCTGGATTGTCTGTGCATTGCTGTATTGCTCTCCCAGCAGATGTCAGGGTGATTGAAGTCCCCCATGGGAACCAGAGCCTGTGATCTGGAAACTTCTGTTAGTTGTCCGAAGAAAGCCTCGTCTACCTCACCCACCACGACATCACCCTTGTTGCTCTCAACTCTAAACTTAATCCAAAGACTCTCAACAGACTTTTCTCCAGTTTCATACTGGAGCTCTGAGCAATCATACTGCTCTCTTACATACAGTGCAACTCCTCCACCTTTTCTCCCCGGCCTGTCCTTCCTGAACAGTTTATACGCATCCATGACAGTGCTCCAGTCATGTGAGTTACCCCACCAAATCTCTGTTATTCCAGTCACATCATAGTTCCTTGACTGTGCCAGGACTTCCAATTCTTCCTGTTTGTTTCCCAGGCTTCTTGCGTTCATGTACAGGCACCTAAGATAACTAGCCGATTGCCCTACTTTCTCAGTATTAATCAGGAAACCTCCCCTGTTGCACCCTCCTCCTTGTGTTTCCTCCCGGTGTCCCACTTCTCCACTTACCTCAGGGCTTAAGTCTCCATCCCCCGGCGAACCTAGTTGAAAGCCCTCCTCACTAGGTTAGCCAGCCTGCCTGCAAAGATGCTCTTCCCTCTCGTCTTTAGGTGGATCTCATCTCTTCCTAGCAATCCGCACTTAGGCAAATAGTCCCATAGAAATCAATGTATGACTAAGGACTATTGACTTGAGTGAAGCTTGGCAGGACTGAGCCCTGATGTATGGTTACAATATATTTGGTTCATTGGTTGGATTTATTTAATGCAGAGAAGATATTCTCATTAATTTAGGCAGGAGAGCTGGGTTTGTTGTTCAGGCACTGAGCTCGGACTAGGAGCTCTGATTTCAATTCCCAGCTCGGTCACAAACTTCCTGTGGCCTGTGGGTAGGTCTCTTTGTTCCTCAGAACCCCTGGGTAAAATGGGTGTAACAATTTTGTCTTGTCTATTTTGACTGTAGGCTTTTTAGGGCAGGGATCATCTCTTAGCATATATCTGTACGGTGTCTAGCCCAATGGGGGGCCTGATCTTGGCTGGGGCCTGCAGGTGTTACTGGAATATAAATGACAATTTAAAATCTTTTAAATTCACATGATATTTGAGCTGATGAAACTATGGTGCAACCATTTGAGAGTAGGTCTATTGCAAATCAGTTGACTAGAGCTGAGCAATGTAATCATTTTGATATGGGTCCAGCACACAGATTTCCCCTGCAAATAGAAATAAGCATGTGAAAACACAAATTTCTAACCACAAAGGGGCTTGTGTATGGAGCTGGATTTATGCAAGGACTGATTCACAGAAGGATGAAAGTTACAAAGTACCTCCAAATCAAAAGCGAAGCAAACGAACCTCACATGTCTGTCCTGTATCTTTGAAAAAGCAAACGAACATAATGTTCATACAAAAGCTTACTTCTGTTGGAATCTCAGGGTAGGCTGGAAAGCTGGGCCGTGTTGTTGTGGCAAGAACTTGCTGCTGCTATGAATGAAATCTATGTGTAAATAATGGGGCGAGTGAACATTGCCAAAGTAGCTCATGTTGCTTGGCAGTCTCGCCAGCTGTCTTCGTCTAGCAAATGAGAATACTCTTGGAGACAGAAATAATTTTGCCAAGGGATCCTGATCAGTGAGACACGCATGCACACACAGATACCATTACTCATGAGCGCACACACACGCATACCAAGCACATTTAGCCATGCCTACCCATACAAACTCACTTATACAACCACATGCACTCACACATTTGTACACACCTTTTCACATTTTTGCACATGTGTAGACGTGCACACACATACACACCCACGCAAACACATTTATACATGCACACACTTCACATTTGTGCACCCAGAAACTCGCATACTGATTCATGCCTGATGCTTTTCAAAGCACAGGAAAAGAACTGTGGAAAATGTGAATCAAGTGCAGTTGAAGTATAATACATTTAAATCAATACCACTACCAATACAATTTAGAAGAGCAAAAGATAGCATGGAATAAGGATCAAGGCTCCATGAAAGATGGTATTAGCATGTTTCAAATTGAGTGAATGGAATCCAAACAGATTTCTTTAATTCTCTCTACGCCAGATTTGCTAACTCAGGGTAAAAACCTCCTCCACAGAATAACTGGGGCCATTCTTCTCCATACAAGAGCAAGGATAGAATTTCTGGGATTTGGGCAGAAGGGGCAATATCTACTTAGGCCCATAGATCCAGACTCTTGAAGCCTGCACCCCCTTCTGCACCCCAGTCCAGTGAAAATGAGCGAGTGAGTGAGGGTGGGGAGAGCAAGCGACAGACAGAAGCGGGGACGGGGTGAAGCATGGCAGGACTGAGCCCTGATGTATGGTTAAAATATATTTGGTTCATTGGTTTGATTTAATGAATGCAGAGAAGATATTTTCATCAATTTAGGCAGGAAGCTGGGTTTGTTGTTCAGGCACTGAGCTCGGACTAGGAGCTCTGATTTCAATTCCCAGCTCGGTCACAAACTTCCTGTGGGTAGGTCTCTTTGTTCCTCAGAACCCCTGGGTAAAATGGGTGTAACAATTTTGTCTTGCCTATTTTGACTGTAAGCTTATTAGGGCGGGGATCATCTCTTAGCATGTATCTGTACGGTGTCTAGCCCAATGGGGGGGCCTGATCTTGGTGGGGGGGAGGGGGCAGGGCCTTGGAGGCGGGGCAAGGGTGTACGGTTTTGTGTGAGTGGAAAGTTGGCCAAGATGCAGGTTGGGGGTGTTTGTTTGATCTACAGCTGTCCTCCACAGAGCCACATTGGGGCTAGTACAACCATGGACTGACTGCTGCCTCCTTCCCAAGCTCACAGATATCCCACGATGCCCAGACCAGATACTGAGACAGGACTGGCAGCGGGACAGAGGATTTATCTCCCAGAAGGGATACTCAGTCTCCACAGAAGTTGGGAAGGTTCAGACTACACTGACAGTGATAAAAAGAAAAGATAAAACCCTATCAAGCCATTTCCCCCCAGAACTCTTTGCAAACCCACAGGCTCCACTAGCTTCTGGGGTAGGCTATCAGCACGGGTTCTTGCTCTGACCTTTATCTACAGGGGACGATGATCACTCCGTAATTTGTGTTTGGGCAGGAGGGTGAGAATATGCAGTCCCCAGTCCTGTCCCAGCACTAGCTCTATAGAGGCAGCATTCGCTAGAGCAGCGTTTCACAGCCTTTTCAGGCTGGTGACCCCTTATTTGAAGTCAACAGTTTTTGACTTTGACTTACATTTACTATAAAAATAAGAGTACGAAGTGTATCGATGCTAACAATGCTGAGCCTAGTTCATGTGTATGCGTGTTGAGAGGTTGACAAAGAAAACTTGAAGGGTGAGTGTGTGCAGGGAATGGGGGAGGGAGATTTTATTTGCTTTGGCCTGTAATCAAATTTTCATCACCTTGTAGCCCTTCCTGGTTGCCTTTCCTAACTCCTGGAGGCCTCAATGAATTAGCTCACTAGACTGGGACTCAAAAGACTGGGACTCTATTCCCAACTCTGTTACTGAGTTTGTATGTGGCTGTAGGCAAATTGTTTTGCTTCTTTGTGCCTCTGTTTCCCTTCTCCTTTATTTGTCTTTTTTTGGAAAGCTCTTCAGGGTGGGGACTGTCTCTTACTGTATGTAACTGCATAACTTAGCATAACGGGGCCTCTTGGCACTATTATAATACTAAAAAGAGTAATTCTGGAGGCTAGCCAGCCATGTGAATTTGGAAGGGTTATTGTTGGTTGGTAGGATGACGTAAATCTGGGCTGGCTATTCTGTAGGGACTTTGCAGCAAGTGGAGCTATTCTGGGTTTACAGTTGGATAACTGAGAATTTATTCAATTGGATCTTCTTTGTTAGAAGAAAGGTACGTAAACCAGGTTATGTCTTGTTCCTTTGGTATCATAGCCACAAGTCATGATTGTATTGCCATATGAAAGGCTTTTGCCTAATAGCATGGGAATTTTGCTGTAGCCATTTACATAACATGTACGGAATCACACACGATCATTGAGTGTGTGGGTTTGTCTAGGATGCATATGTTGATACAGACAAAAACATTTTTTGTGTACTAATATTTGTTTTGTATTGAAATATACACATTTCAAATATCTGCCCATATTCGATGTGGACTCATTCTGACAAGGGGAGAAGTTGCTGTGATTCTGTTTCTTGGCATTTGTCCCTTTAAATGACTTGCAGTTGTTTTGAGCTTTTAGCTCCTAAGCATCTCAGCTGAGATGTTTTAAAAGAGAAAGTAAAAGAATAAAAGCTGTAAGGCAGCATCTGAAAAGAGCCTCAGAGTCACATTGTCCAGACATGTTTATTATTTTTTTTTTACTGTTTACAGGAAAGCAGTTTTCAGCGTATCACACTTTGTAATTACAAATGTACATGGTGGTGAGGACTCAAGACTCTAGAGGACATTGTCTGTATGCTGTACCCTGCAGAAGGGTTTTTACATACTTATGTTGGCTATTTTTACCAACCTGCATTATTTCTTATGAACATGTACTAGTATCTCTATCTATGTAGGGCTAGACTGAAGGTGATATCAATGGAAAAATTCCCTCTGACTTCAAAGGGGCCAGGATTTCCCCCTGTGCCTTTGGACTCAGCCTTGAGCCTGTGGGAGAATATTCTATCCACATAGGTACTCATATTGGCTTCATTACAATAAGATCTGGGTAACTCATTAAGGGAATTTATCCTCACAACAAGTCTGCAATGTAGCAGCCAATTTTACAGATGGGCAACTGAGGCACAGAATATGTGATTTGTCCGATCATGCAGGACATCATGCAGGTTTAGATAGGATCTGAATTTACATCTCTTGAGCACCAGACTAATGCCCTATCCGCTAGACCATCCTTCATCCTTTATTCCCCGCTTACTCTGTGGGATGGGGAGCCATAAGTTACTTTACCCCTTGTCAGGGTGCAACTTGCTTCCCCATCACATCTGGCCAGCTGTGATGCTTTCTCAAGGCATCCAGGCACCTTGTATCCCTTCTGCCGTAGCGAGAGAGATTTGTTGCTGCTAAACTGTGCGTCAGCTCCCAGACACTCCAGTCTCTGAGGCTAGGTCTACACTACCCGCCTGAATCGGCGGGTAGAAATCGATCTCTCAGGGATCAAATTATCGCGTCTCGTCGGGACGCGACAATCGAACCCCGAATCGACGCTCTTACTCCACCAGCGGAGGTAGGAGTAAGCGCCGTCGACGGGGAGCCGCGGAGGTCGATTTTGCTGCCGTCCTCACAGCGGGGTAAGTCGGCTCCAATACGTCAAATTCAGCTACGCTATTCGCGTAGCTGAATTTACATATCTTAAATCGACCCCTCCCGTAGTGAAGACCTGCCCTCAGCCAGCCCAACAAACTCCCCAGGACTCTGCCTTTCCTTTCCAAACCCCCTGAAAGAGCATCTGATCCAGCCCTGTCACTGGGTGCCCACAGAAATACCAACTCCACTGTCTACAAAGAGAGAGCACCCTCCAGCCTGTTGGTTCAGGTGAGGATGCACACCTCCCTTTAGTATAACAGCACTGAGAGGAATTTATAATAAAACAGGAATGCGTTTATTAATAAAGAACTGAAATTTAAATGATACCAGAGAGAATAAAAACAGAAAATGGTTAGGAATAAAACAAAAGAATAACACGCGTCTAACAGTCTACATGTAACCTTAGTAGGCTCCAAGCTTTGTCTGATGCACTTTTCTCACCTACAGTTACTTTTCAGTATCAGCAACCCACATAGTTGGGGATCCACTGTTCATGGATGCAAAGAGCAGCCCTGACCTCTTTGCTCCCTCACTGATGGACAAGAAGACACCCTTTTACATCTCCTTATATTCCCCAGAGTTCATTGTCTTGGCCCTGGTTTACACTACGAGTTTAGGTCGAATTTAGCAGTGTTAGATCAATTTAACCCTGCACCCGTCTACACAACGAAGCCATTTTTGTCGACTTAAAGGGCTCTTAAAATTGATTTCTGTACTCCTCCCCGATGAGGGGATTAGCACTGAAATCGACATTGCCGGGTCAAATTTGGAGTAGTGTGGATGCAATTCAACAGTATTAGCCTCCAGGAGCTATCCCAGAGTGCTCCATTGTGACCGCTCTGGACAGGACTTTGAACTCATATGCACTAGCCAAGTAAACAGGAAAAGCCCCGGGAACTTTTGAATTTAATTTCCTGTTTGGTCAGCGTGGCGAACTCAGCAGCACAGGTGACCATGCAGTCCCCCCAGAATGTTTCTACGCTCCCCCTATCATCTCCGTCCCTGAGGTTATTGCAGATTAGAAGGCGAAAAAAACGCACTCGCGATGACATATTTTCCAAGCTCATGCAGTCTTCCAGCACTGATAGGGCACAGCGTAATGCATGGAGGCATTCAGTGGCAGAGGCCAGGAAAGAATTGCTGTGTTTGCTTAACGGCAAAAGTATCATGCCTCGCTAGCGATCCTGCCCGAGCCAGGTCGCTGTGTCACATGCACTCCGCGCTGTGTCAGCCTTGGGCGAGGGCATGACCACTTTGTGAGCAGGAAGGCCATAGATATAGACATTGCATTAGGTAGCTTCTGTAGCTAGAGAAAACATTCCTGTGCATTCGGCAAAGTCTGTGGCAAAAAAAGAGAAGCCCCGTAGTGTAATGGTTTTCATGTTCACCTAACACATGAAATGTCCCTGGTTTGAAACCGGGTGGAAACAGGACACTGTTGCTTTTTCTGACTCCCCTCCTGCATTTTTAGTCTTAGAACAGACCGCGCTGTGAAACTTTACTTTTAATTATATCAATTATGAGTTAAATAATATAGAAGCTCTCTCTAAGTTATAGTCCCGGGTTCCTTACCCTTTCACCTGCTCTGATAAATTAACATTTTTGTTAGGGGCGGGGGAAATTTTCATGAAGCCTTTTATAGGGACTAAATGCTATCTAGGACTCTGAAATACTCTTAACGTGGCCCATAGAGTGCAATCCTTCGTTCCGGATTTGTCATTCCACAAGTTGAACTGCTCCTTACTGCTGTCCAGGCTTCATGAGCCATGGGAGCACGGGGCAGGCTGGGGTAGGTGTGACCACGCGGTGCTGCCGGCTGGGAGAGCAGCCTGAGGCAGAAGCCTCTAGCTTGCATGATATTCCAGGCAGGACTAAATCTCCATGAGACGAAACTTAAAGAAGAGAATGACCTGGAGTCACTCCCATTTGGTGCTCTAAATGTCTGTCCAGGCACCCCTGATCGACCTCACCGAGGTCTGCCTGCTGAGCGGGGCTGAGTGGGAACCCGGCTGGCAGGAGCTGGTGGACGGAGCCCTAGACCGGCAGCAGGCTGAGCCGCTCAGCCCGCTGCTGGTCTGAGGCTCCGTACATCGGCCCCGCTCAGCCCACTGCCTGCCTGGGGTTCCGATCATCCAGGCAGGCAGCGGGCTGAGCGGGTCTAGCAGATGGGACCCTGGACAAAAGGGATAAAAAGAAAGCAACTTTCACGGAAGTAGGGGGCCTGACAACATGTACCCAAAACCACCCGCGACAAAGTTTTTGCCCCATTTGGGAGCTTAACCCAGAATTCCAATGGGCAGTGGAGACTGCGGGAACTGTGGGATAGCTACCCACAGTGCACCACTCTGTGAGTCGATGCTAGCCGTGGTAGTGAGAACTCACTCCGCCGACATAATGCGCTTAGTGTGGACATACGCAATAAACTGTATAAAATCGAATTCTAAAAAATCGACCTAATTTCGTAGTGTAGACAAGAGTCAGGATGACCCCCTGATGTTCGGACCATGCTGTGTCCTCCAATGTGCTGATGCCATGTTGTTTCCACAACCTCCTGGTAACTGGTGTTTACCTCAGAATCAAATGAACTGCCCATTGTCTCTGGCATCACCATGCTCAATTTACATTATAGACACAGGCAAACAGACAAAACAGCATTCCTTTGTCAAGGACAAATTTGTCTATTAAGTTTGCCCCCAAAACGTATGTTAGGAACAGATTTCCAGCACACACGTAACTCTTTACACGCCGTCTGTACATCCAACACGCAATGCTATTAGTGACCTGTGTGTCACCAGCTTTCATTTGATATTACACACAGTACTCTTTACAGGTACATACTACCACAATAACATGTTAGGCGTAGTGAGTTTGTCAAGCCTGATAGGAATTTACAGAACAGGGACTTCTGCCAGTTGGCATTGAGGGGCGCCCAGGGTCACATCAGCTCGGCAGGCAGGGGACGATGGGATCTTCAGTCTCTGTATGTGTGTGTGGGTCAGAATCTACCCTGGCCTTCCTACAGATCTAAAAAGTAACCAGAATGATAGGCTTCGATTGGGGAACATTGTTTTGATTCTGGCTGTTTTATCATCATTATTCAGCATGGCTGTTTATTATTTGCACCAGCATTTACATTTTAGCAACACTGTTTAGATCACAGCAAAATATTTGTTAGCAGGAATGGTGCCGCGGCCTTGTTTAGCACAGTCTTTTGGGCAGTGTTTATATTAGTATTGATAATATTTTTTTCTAGAGACATAGCAGCAGTGTTTATCACAACAGCAATGGTGTTTATCTGACCAGGATTGTGCTGAAACAAGTTTAATTGTATTAGTCTAAAACATATCAATGCTGGGGCTGACGTAATGTGTTTAGCATCAATATGAAGGTTGCTAAGTATTGTGCTTTCCGATGGAATTAAAGACGCACGAGGACAATGGAACATATGGAACACATTATGGTTTTTATGTTAAGGAGGATTAGTAAATTTGCTAAGATTCTTTATGTGCTGTAGCCTGTGCAGCAATACTACGTATTAACAGCATTTTTTTCCTACTTAAACCTGAACCCAAATGTTTAGGGATTCTTTAGAAGCTTGACAGCTGGTTGTAGACTGCAAATATTATTCCAAATGTGCTTCTTAATGGGTTATAAAAGTAGCACACTGTGTATAGTAGGGTCTTACGAGTGATAGACTGTATATAAGGTGGTGCCAAATCCCCTATGTACTGCATCCATCAGTCTATATTAGAGCTAGCAGAGTAATAACTGTGGTGAGGATCTGGATTTTATCTCTGCTTGATAGGGATGCCCTGATTAGCTAGACATCTGAGCTGGAGTGTGGTGAGGTCATGAAGGCAAATTCCATAGTCTCAATATATGGCATGTAACTGTACATAAGAGATGTTGTTTTCCACAGTGCTTGAACCCTTCAAGTTGACTCACTTTAAAAACAAAATCCCGCAGTGAAACAAGCAGAGCTATTTCCCCACTCCAGCTATGTTAACGCTTTCAGGCTGGAATTTTCAAAGGCGCATAAGGGAACGAGGTGCCCAACTCCCAATTATTTTCAATAGGATTTGGGCACCTGACTCCTTTTGAGCCCATTTGTAAAATCTCACACTCATTTCCTAGCAAGTTTTGCCCCACCCAAGTCTGATCTTCTCCAGTTTTTAGTGAGATTTTTCCTACTGCAATTAAATCACAATACACCATTGTCAAGCCATAGCAGTTGTTATACGTCAAACCCCTGCAGCAGAGCTTGCCTACACTGTTGATAATCTCCCTAACAGAGTCAATTCAATTCCATCCTTAAGGCCTTTCCAGTGCGTGACCACAGAATCACATTTGGCAAAGGGGAAGGAACCAGGAAAAAAAGAATAACCGTATTTCCTTGTGCTTCCTTGGGCCAGGTTCTGATCCACTTACTCACTGAGTAGAACCTTACTCCACAAATAGTCCCAATGGGTCCCAGTGGAGTACGGTTCTCCTGAACATGAGTAAGGGTAGCAGAACCTTGCCCGTAGTGCACAGAGGTTGATAGGCCCTGTTGCTAATGAGCTCCCCTGTGCTAGGTGTCTTGCGTTCCGGGGACTAAGAATGGAGTGGAAGAATATATGGTTATGGGAGAAGGTTTTCAATGAAGCAATTAGTAGTAAGGCCCAGATCCTTCCATTGAAGTCAATGGAAATTAGGAGCCTATCTGTGTGGATCTGGGCTTAAAAACCGAACTCTCATTGACTTTCAATGGGATTTGGGCATCTCACTAGTATTTGTGCCTCATAAAGCATTTTCAGAAATGGGACCGGATCCACCACTGCCTCACTTTTTGTCATTGTTACACCTGGGCATGTCTGACGTATTGCACAGGTGTAAGGGGCTGATCCTGCACCACTACAGACTGAGTATTTTGCCATTAACTTCAGTGGGAGCCAGACTGGCCCCTAAAATAAGTCCAGAAAGTGCAGGGATACAATGTAAGAGAAGAGTCATGCTACCTCACTGAAAATCCAGCTGAGAACTCCTACACTGACCATCATCTGAATGGAAATGATGGGTGGAGTGCTGAGTCTAGTCTAAGCTGTATCAAGCTACCAAAGGAAGCAATGGATTCGCCTCCTTTTGAAGTCTTCAGATCAAATGTGGACGCCTTTCGAGAAGATATGCTTTAGCCACACACCAATTATGCTTTAGTCGAGCACGACTACATTACTGGGCTCGCTGGGGGTGGACTGGAATTCTCTGGCCTGTGCTATGCAGGAAGTCAGGCTAGATGGTCTAATGGTTCATTCTGGCCTTAATCTCTACGAATCTGGAAGTGCCCCAGCAGGACACTTTGCAGGACTCTCCCTGCTGGGATCAGTGGCTTAAACTTTCAGCTACGTGAGTTCTTGTAAAGTCTGCCTGCGGGCCCAAGAGTGGGAATCAGTTGAAGTCAGTATCTTCGGAGAACTACCTAGAGATGATCACATAGACCATGTAAAGCAGTAAATATTAGTATTTTCCTCAAAATAGCTAAATCCCCACTTCTCAACAGTTCTTTTTCTAGAGACAATGGCTATAATAGGGAGAGAGTGATTTAGAGAGAAGCTTGTTTTCTTTTCACCCATGGAAAACTTTGCAGCCTGTTCTAGTTATCACCCACATTGGAATTTCCCCAGGGCACTGGGTTAATAGAAAGTGCCATGGAAGCTTCAACAATGAAAAGCTGAGTAGGGCCCCAGTCGCAGGTCTTGGTTCATAACTGATGCAGAGGAATGAATATCACTTAATGAACAAGCACCACCACTTCCTTTATTTTCTCCAGGTTCTCCCATCCAAACATTGACCCAAGATCTGAGAGACCACAGCACGACATAAGATGAAAACTTTTTAGTTGTAAACGTTTGGCAATGAATTGTGTATTTAAGCCAAAAATGTAGGAAGATCCTATGTGGCTCTGAAAAGCATCTGTGTTTGAAATTACATGTGCTTTGGCTCTACTTCTTATTCTTCCCTCTTATCAGCAATGTAATCAAGGAGACATTCTTGGAAGACTCTTTGCCTGATCCATCCATTTAATACAGAACTCAACAGCCATACTTATACTTAATCAAGGTTTAGCAGGGATTTGGCATCCTCCAAAACTTGGCAATATCTCAGCGCACATTTACCTGGAGTCAAGATTCTTAAACAATTCAAAACTAACAATTTCTGTTAGTCTTAAAGGTGCCACAGGACCCTCTGTTGCTTTTTACAGATTCAGACTAACACGGCTACCCCTCTGATACTTAAACAATTCAGTCTCTAAATTTTATTCAACCCTTTGTGAGATTACAATTTGTTAAATATTGCATCTTAAATATATTCAGGGTTTCAAGAACAGACTTATAGTAAGTGTGAAGGTTTCAGAGGCCCTAGTGTCTTATGGTACGAGAAGGCAAATGGGAATCAAGTTTTAAGTGTTCTGTTCCCAGGCCTGTCACTGACTTGCTATGTGACCTTGCATGAGTTATTTAGGCCAAAATTTTCAAATTATAGTACCTAAAATTTGACTTCTAAATTTATAAATCCATATTTCTGCATCTAACTATGCTGAAGCATGCATCTGATTTCAGAGTTTCTGAGTGTATCAAAATCTCAGGAGATGGTTTTGCAAGATTTTAGCCAGAAATAGCAAGTTTGAATGTGCTCAGGAGATATCCACCATCTGGAGCCAAAATCTTATAGGACCATGGCCCTTCTTGCAAAATGTCATCCCCATAGAAATCCAAATTGGAAAATGCTTCCGGTCCAGTCTGTCTATTTTAGAGTTTTATACTGCTGTACATCAGCATAGTAACTGAGTGCCTTCAACATAAAATCAATAGCAATAGTGAAGTCCTTAGTGGCCTTGCTGGAGTCTCTAACACATCTCCCTTTAGGGGGAGAGAACTCTGCTTGTGGTAGGGTTTTTTTCGGGTGGGGCGGGGTTGGGGAGTGCTGTGAAGGGTTTGAGAGTAAATGGGGTGTTCCTATTGTGAGTGTCATGATGGAAAGGCTTTCTCAAAGGGGAAGGGATTGCAATGTTTTCTAACGTTATTCATACTCTGGATTTGCCTGATCTCCTTTGGAAGATTATTCCATAGCTCGATCTCCTGGACAGAGACTGCTTTGTCCCCAGTTTTGTCACATGCTGCTTCTTCTGGTGTGTGACCTGCATTATCCCAGAAGAGCACAGCTGTTGGTTCATAGACTGAAAGTCAGTCTTTGACGTAGCTGGAGCTTGATCCATTAACTGGTTTAAAATTGGGTTTGAGGCCTTAAACTGGTATTGGAAGATGACTGGGAGCCAGTGGAGGACTTGGAGATTCAAATCCAAATCACCCCAAAATTCAAATGAGTTCAGATTTGAAGTTCTGCTTTGGCCTGTCTCTGTTATTTGTATAATTTTCAAATACAATTGGAGAAACCTCCAAAAATGCAGCAAATCTGAAGAATATTGATAGTTATTACTTCTGCTCTGATAAAAGATCATTTACTTGGAAACCTAACCCCAGTGGGGAGTACATCTTACATTGTCCTACAGTCTTGTGTGGAAGTCTCAGCATCGGCGGTGTGTCCCTGTCCTTCTCTTTCCCTTCCAATCCCCTGTTGACCATAGAATGGAGAGTTATATAAAAGCCGCAAAATTCCAAGTTATATGTAGCATAGAGCGGCTGTTTGTCCCAAAATACCACCGAGCTGACTACAGCAAACACAAATTACAAGCTTTACCTAATCACAGATATGCTACCAAGTCATTTCTGGTTTCCAAAAATGACAGTGAGTGGGGAGCACTCCTGCAGTTGCCTGCATTTGGTTCAGTTTCTGCCTTGACCTGCATCATTCTTTGAGAGCCTTTGGTTTCAGAATTATCCCAGATAAAAGGGATGGAG
This sequence comes from Trachemys scripta elegans, assembly GCF_013100865.1. Classification (NCBI taxonomy): domain Eukaryota; kingdom Metazoa; phylum Chordata; order Testudines; family Emydidae; genus Trachemys; species Trachemys scripta. Next base: position 127,773,787 of record NC_048303.1, on the reverse strand, counting down.
GGAAGAAAGGGGTAGAGGGAAAAAAACTGGTTTACAAAACTCAATAGATCATCCTTGATTTTGCCTTTACTATTTCGCAACATCCAATGTCCTGTCAAGTTAAACAGTTATCACTAACCTAGCTGTCTGTTCTATAAACATACAGAAAAATTACTCCTGAGATCTAAGTGGGGGAAAGAATACTCAGCAGCTGTTATTTTCTCTCATGTCTTTTCTGTTCTCCTTTGCTCTATTCTTTTTTACACATAATATATTTCCTCCCATTAACTAGAATTAAGATTGAGAGCAGGATGAGATATTTGTTCACTTCTTGTCACTTGCAACTTTCTGGATAATAGCTTTTTGCTGGAGAGCCCATGTATTAAGTTGCAGTCCCCAGAAATATACTAGTGCTCCAAAGAAATACCAGAAAAGGGATAGTACTAACAACACAAGTGCATTGTTTTGCCAGTTTTGAATGCCCTAAAGATGCCATCAAAACAATCTCTGTAGCTTAGCAGGCTTAAAAGCCTTTGAAGAGATATAGAAATATAATATTCCAACGATTACCCCCCCCAATTGACCAATGCAACACTCACAGTACATCTTAGATTTGCACATACAGACCTTTCTCCAGCCAAAAATCTGTACATTTCTGCAGTATGAAAACAGGCTTTTCATGGCGAAAGAGAGAGACTTTGAAACTTGATAGCCCTTGTGATGAAGAATCAGACTGGGGGAGCAAAGGGACTTTTATCCAGAGATGAGTCATCTAGCTTGGATAGGCGGCTGGCATGACATTTCCATCCTAAATGAAATCAGGAAGCACAACAGTTCTTGTGGATTTGATCTCCTGTCTGATTCCAGATGGAAGAGGCTCAAACTAGCATCCAAACATATGGATTATTATCAAGGGCCAATTCTTGATGTCCATGCCTCCCTCTCATCTCACACCACAGGCAAAACTCCCAAAGAAGTTAACAAGAGTGTTGCCTAGGCGAGGGTTAAGTAAAAACTTACTAAAGCATTCAGGATTTGGTGTCTGAATTTTTGGGTTAATCATGGGACTAAATCTCAAGATCTGGGGTAAAATTTTCAAAAGCACTTAACTGACTTAGAAGCCTAGACTCCATTTTCAAAAGTGACTTAGGTACTTGGGCTCCTAAGGCAAGCCAATGGGACATAGACTCTTTAAGTGTGTACGTCAATTTTGAAAATGGGACTTTACTGTCTAAATCACTTAAGCTTAATTTCAATAGAAGTCAGATGTGTAAATCCCATTGAGGATCTAGGCCTTGGGCCTTGCAGTGTTGAGCAGAGGAACAACTAAATGCCTCTGTAAACCTGGACCTTGGGAGTCTACATCACATTGACTTTCAATGAGATTAGGCTCCTAAGTGACTTTCACCTTTGAAAATGAGACTAAGACACCTGAAGCTTCTGAAAATGCCTGTCGCTAGTGAGTCCAAAACTGCTACTGTGCTGCCATTTGCATCTAGTTCCTGTAAACCTCTAGGGGCATCGAAGTCCAAGTCAGCACCTCCACTGGGAATGTTTCAGAAAAGGATGAAGCCTCCCTCTCAGGGCTGAAGTGGATGACCAATATCCCAGCCTGACACCGCTCGGTCCCCAGAGCAGGCTGTTTGTTTCTGCACCCTGGATTGCATAATGCTAAAAAGCCAACAGACAGTGAAGGAAAACAGTTCTGTGGCTGGGCTGTGGCTCCTGGTCTGAAAATACACTGAGCTACTCTGTGCCACAGGCATGGGAAAGAGCCAAGAGCCAGCTTGTTTCAGGGTCAGAACTCTACTGGATGCGTTTTCACTTGTCACACCATTTGGCCACTCCCCTCCTGGGAAACTCGGTACAACGATGATATGTCAAGAACAATAAACCCCAAAACTGCCCTGATTAGCGCATCTGTTCTGCACTGAGCCAGGCAAAATTGATCTGACAGGAGCTGGAAATGAGTCTGCTCTTCCTGGGCTGCTGCTGGTTTCACTCCTTAATGTCCTGCAGGTATTGGCTAAGAAGCTGCACTTCTCCTACCTTTTGCTAATGGATCTTCTGGGAGGCAGCATGAGCCAGTGGATGGGAATGGACGTCAGGCCTCTAATCCCTGGCTGTGCGACGTGGGGCAAATTGCTTCACTACTTTGTGCCTCTGTTTCTACACCAGCAAAACGAGGTGACTGTTACTTACACACCTCTGTAAAGCACTTGTGACATGTGCTGCAGCAGTGCTGCCTTTTAGGATTAGTTTTACGAGAGTCTCTGTTACGATCATATTAAACCAGCAAAGGACTTTCAACGTTAAGCCATGTACTCAGCGCCTAGCCACAGCTGTGTCTGTGTACTGGGGGCTATGAGAACCTTCAGAATTTCTTACTTCCTGCTTGTAACGCGCTTAGCACAGCTGGGCACTGGTATCAGTGGGGGTTGCTAGGTACGGTTTGAGATTTTGAACATTTTCAAGGGGATTTAGACATGTCTTGTATGATGTGCCTAAATCCCCTAGATAGCTTGGAAAATATGCCTAAAGGCCCCCACTGATGTTAGTGTCCCATTGCACTAAGCACTCTACAAGCAGACAGTAAGAAAGAGTGCCTGACCCAAGTGCTTACAATGTAGACAAAGGGATGCATGGTACAAGCAGAAGATGGGAAACTGAGGCACGGAGCGATTAAGTGACTTGCCCAGTGTCACATATGGAGGCTATGGCAGAGCCAGGAACTGAACATTGGTCTCATGGGTTCCACTCCAGGATATTAACTACAAGACCATCCTTCCCACAGCAAGTGGTTTTCACCTACCACCTATCTTACAAACCACACGTTCCTATACCCTGTGGGCATGAATAAAGGGGAAGATACAATTCCAATCTTCTTTGCCTTTGCAGGTATAAGTGAGACCATCCACAATGCACTTTCATTACACCTTGATGGCAAAGCCCCTGCTCTCACCAAATTTGATCTGCGAAAGTGGCTCTCAATAGAGGGACTGGAGGTCTATTTATTAAGCATTCTATATAAGTTCTGGGCACCCAGAAGTGTGTAGGGCACTCCATAGAGAGTTTGGGATGTTTATACTAAACCTAAGGGCATGTTGATGTTCACCTATCACTAGAGGGGACTAAAAGTCATTGCCTTTTGAGGGCTGCTAAGAGCAGAATGGCCACAACACGAGAGGCACTTATTGGCAGTCTTAGCCCAGAGGCTAAGGATTGAATAATCCTTATTAATCCTGTCCCTGTGGGTCAGAGTTGAGGCACATTGAGAGCGAGGCCAATGCAAAGAAGCTTGCACTGCCATTGCTCATGCTGCTGAATATCAGAGATTGAAGACTCCTGGGTTTGGTTTTCAGCACCTTTTGTTGACATCAGCTGGTGACGTGGCTGCACCAACTCTGGAAATCAGGTCATCAGTCTCCAGTGTCTCAGGCCAATTTCATGAGCATTGATGCTGAAATGAAATGAATAATTAAGGACAGCTCTGGGGCCCAATCCTTAGCTGGTGTAAATCCGTGAAGTCACAGGTGCTATTCTCCTTTGTACCAGCTGAAGATCTGGTTCATAATTCTCAAGAATTATTTCCAAGAAGAGAAAGTAGAGAAAGAGGAAGCAACTCACAAAAATGGTATGATATAACACATTGGCAAGATTTTCTCTGAATGGAAGGATTGGTAAACTTTTCCAAAAGGCGTTAGCTAGTCACACAGTGAACAACTGAGTGAGCGGAACCAAAAGGTAAATCATGCCATGGACAACAAACAGGTTTTTTAATTGTTTTTGTAACTCCCATCTCTCTAATTTCCTTCTGTATTAGGTAACGTGTTATCTAATTTAAAGTACTATTATGAGTTGGTTTCCCCACACTGCATAGGCTGAAAGCTGAGGCCAACAGTTCCAAGAGATTTCTCATTTTAGTCACCTGCAGGTTTTGGCTGCTCAAATTGAAATCCACTGGGTCCTGCTTTTCAGAAAGTGCTGGGTACCCAAAATTCCGGTTGACGTTAACAGGAGCTGTGGATGGTCAGCTCCTCTAAAAATAACAGGAACTCTTGTTGGGCATCCAGAAATGGAAGCACCCAGAATTAGAGACCATTTTGGAAAATTTAGCCAAAAAGATATTGGGTACGAATTGTAAAAGTGAGTAATAGTCTAAGTCCCATTGATAGTCCATCACCCACGTGCTTCTGAAAATGTTACCTATTAGCTCGTTTGGATACATCAATACTTTCCCCTCTCATACACCAAAGATGTGTCTTCTGCTGGTTTTTGTCCACACCTTGATAGCAAAGAAGTTGTTGATAGAGAGTGAACTATTAGGTTATGTAAATTGAATTCCCTTAATACTTGCAATCCTTTAGAATTACTTCTACCTATGTAACAACATGACAGAGAGCCTAAGTAGGTGTAACTTACAGGGGACCTGATCCCACTCCCATGAAGTTTATTCATCAACTTTTAGTGGAGTTGGATTGGGCCCTTGGTGAGAAGCTTCAAGGAGTTTCATCTCCGTCCCTCTCACACACACTGAGCCTTATTCTGCCATCCTTACGTACATTGAATAATACCATCCTCTGCAAATCATCCTTTTCAAATCAGGGGAGCTGCTCACCGAGTAAGGTACTACTCAAACTGTGCCAGGATTTCAGAATCTGGCATTGTGTAAAGTGTTGTGCAGAGCCCTAATGAAACCCTTCCTTGTGCTTCCCTCTTTGACAGAAATAGAAGAGCAATGTTAATGCTGTTTAGTTTATTTAGGCGTATATTTATAGAGTGTGACAGAACTGAGATAATGATGATAATCAGACCTGACACGGCATGAGCAGAAAATGTGCAGGGGAAGGAGTGGCCTCAGCCGAGCCTTGACTCCAGTTTATCCACAGCCAGGGAGATCGTAACATAACGCTCCCTTCTGTCTTACAAACAAGAGGGCTCATTTACAAATGAGTAAGAAGCTCCTTAGTAAAGCAAAACCACCAAATCTAAGGCAGGAAATCTTTGTTCATGTGGATATTTCAGAACTGTGTTGCAATCCTTTCCAAAAAAGGGGGGGGGAAGGAGGGGGGAAATCATGTTATTTAATAAAAATAACTGCAATTTTTTTCACATTTTAAAAAAACACAGCTTTTACAATAGCCCAGGTTCCTGTGTGGCTGCTTAGTTGCTGAACTCGCTGTCAGTCAGCCTCAGGGATCATTCCCCCTTTCCAGTGACTACTAGGAGAGTGCTCATGGCGGTAGTAAGCAACGTACTCAGTAGTTATTGTTTGCAGGATTAGACTGCGAGAGGTCTAGTCCAACTCTCATTAAAATCACTAGCCGAGATTTTCAAAAAGAGGAGCTGAAAAGTTAGGCTCTAGATACACTTGTTAGGCACTTTCCTGATTTTCAGAAACATTCAGCACCCAACAGCTCCCACTGACCTCATGGAAATAGATTTTTTTGAAAACAAAGAAGCATTCTTTTCCAGGGTTTGCAGTAACATCTAGCCCACATATGATCCAGGCCCCCAAAATCAGGAGATTGGCCTAAAATAATGAGATTTTTTTAAAAATTAAATTGTTGACTTTTTTATTTGCTTTCTGACTTTCAAGACATTAGGGTACACACCACATTTGCAAGCTTTGCTCTGCAACCAGGAGGGCTGAACCCCCCACCCCTCGCTTTTTTCATTTTCTTTTTCTTTTTTTGAATGAAAGCTGGGATTCTCATGCAGTTGGTTAATTCCAGAAGCAGGGGCTTTCAGAAAAACACCAAATATCAAAAGACTTGTGATGAAATCAGGAAAGTTGGCTACATTGTGTTTGCACAGCCGGTGTCTTGCTGCTAGAATCTCTGTGTGAAACTGGCTAGAAAAGGAATATATGCAAAAATAAATGTCACTAGTCTTTTTCATTGCATTTCTTTCATATTACACAAACAGTAATTACAGTCCTGACCCTAATGGAAAAGACTCTAGACCGAAACTAGAATAAAATTAGGTCAACAGTAGAACAAAACTTCCCCCAGATTTGTGAACAGTTTTGGTGTATGTTGGGTCCATAAGGTGTATTTTATACTGTAATACAAGGCATGACTGCAGCATGGGTAGATGTACCTGCATTGGGTTCTGTTTGGAGGATGCAATATGACAGTTAAAGCTCAGATTCTGCCCTTCAACTCTACTGATTTCAATGGGGTGTGGGGGTTCACATGGCTATAACGGAGGGCAGCATTTAGCCCTAATTATGATGTAAACAGAAATTGCACACATAAGCAGTTGACCAGGCCCCAGGTTCTACTAGTGAATTTGCCCCTAAAGCAGAAGACTGTGCTTGTGAACACTAAATAAACAGATCAAATGTTTCAAAAATACCTTTTTAAGTTAATGGCAAAAAAAAAATACTATGGGTCAGATCCTAAGGTAGTATAAATCAGTGAAATTCCATTGATTTCATTGAATCAATGGCATTTTACATCAGCTGGAAATCTGGTCATATATATAATATTCTATGTAATAATTGCTCAATTGCACCTTGATTAATCTCATTGTTAAAAGCATCTACATTTATATTCCTGACATTTTACAATGTTCACAATGATACCTGGTGGCTATAGGAGCTCAGGACAGATTGTTGATATGCTAGTGAAATAATTATATCAAATGCGTTCAACAGTCAAAGGAAATGTGCAACAATCTTTAAACGGTTTGTGGGGGGGAAGCAAAATATGAGTCTATATTTGAATCTGGAATGCTCCCAAACAGCAGCTAAATGCTTTTGCACTAGGCTACAGGTGTAACTTGCAAGAGTAGGGATATGATCAGATATTTGTTCTGCAGTTTATTCCTTATACGCTGAAGGTTGGATTTTCATAAGTGCTCAATGTTGGCTGAACTCTTGAAGTCAGTGGACATCTTGCCATGGACATCAGTGGAAGGGGAGGTGGGCCAATGTTGAGCGCTTTTGAAAATCCCACCCTTAGTTATTTTTAATTAAATAGTTTTAGAAATATTGCTTAGCTTAATTTCAAATAAAAGACCGTGGCCCGAATCATGTCCCTTTCTGCCTCTTTAGCTGCAAAGGGCTGAGCAAAGGACCTGGTGACGAGCTCTGTCTATCGTGGAGCTATGTGCCAAATCTCATGGGTTTATTTCATGCCTTGCAATATCCAGTTCCTGAGTCATGTGATTAGGAGAGACTCGCTTTTTGCTTTTTTTTAAAGGAAGTTTCTGGCCCTTGTGGTTGTGAAGAAAAGCTTGAAAATGCTAAAGAAACTCAGAAAGCAGAAGAGAAATAAAAAGATGCCAACTTTATTTATTTATTCATTTATTTATTTATTTTCATCTCTTTGCTGTTGGGGGGGGCCCTAATTCACCATTTGGGAACATTTGGTGTTGCCAGCACTGTCAATAGCTTCCTGGATAAAGGGAGAGTGTTTGAGAGGAAGGTGAATAATTAGAGTTGACCAGAAAATGAAACTTCTGCCCTGCAGGAAGTCCTGACATTTTGAAATTTGTTTTAGTTGTAAAGTGGAACAAAAAGCCAACATTTCAAAATGTACCACAGAATGGAAATTTTAAAAAATGTTAGTTCATTGGGACAATGTCAAATCAGTCCAATTTCATAAGGTTTAATAATTCTTTTCAATGAGGTAAAAATGTTCCATTTGGGGGTCTAAACATAATAAAATATTACATATATAATATTAAATATAATTAATTTAAAAGTCAACATGAAATGAAATGATAGTCAACAAAATGTTATAACAAAATGTTTCAAAAGAAACAAAAGAAGACAGAACGATGAATTTCAACATTTTTCTGTCAAAAATTTCATTGAAATCAACGCATTCCTCTGAAACATTTCCATTTTGATGAATCTGCATTTTCCAAGGGAAAAACATCAAAAAAATTTCAGCCACTTCTCTGAATAATCCCAGAAATGGTTGAGACATAATTGATTATTTTTAGGTGCATGCACTAGACCAGTGTGCCTGTGCTCTAGCTGCATAGACAACTCTTTCTGTTTTAAACCCATATAAATGCAAATGGACCCGAATTACATGTAAGCAATCTTCACGCACCAAAACTGAAACCCTAAACCCTCAATCCAAAACAGCCAGGGAAAATAGACAGGCCTGGCAACAACTAATCTGAGTTGTGTGGGAGTGAGCATCGTTTGCTGAGAATACCCTACATACGCTCCTTCTCATTTAAACTGCAGGTTGTTCGCTTGAGTGTTTCGCTTTATCTCAACTGCTTCAGTTACGCATAAGGGACTCAATCCTGAGCCCTTCATAGTGCAGCGCAAAGCGGATGGAAAACTGCCCTAAAGAGGAACCCCTCCCACCCTGTCACAGAGGACTTTCCAGGTGGTACAAGGCCAGCATAGCAGGTTCCACACCAGCCCCATCGTGGTTTAGTTAGTGGCAGGGGCATTGCATGGTTCTGGGGGGAAGGGGCAGAACCCATGATGCTGTTCCAGATCCTGTGTGCAGTCTGGACGCCTTCCCGGGACTCTCGGCATCGTGCAGGACTGAGCCCCTAAGAGCAATAACATACCAGTGCTGGCTGCTAAGCTCTTCTCCCCATGGGCCTGCCCTGTGTCCAGGGGAAGATGGAGCCATGTGAGAGTGCTAAGCAAAGCTGACACCATAAAGGAGCCATTTTGTAGCATCAGTTAGTGACTTGATCTTCTGCCTGCACACATGGATGCCTGAGAATCTCAAATAAAACCCAGAGAAGCTTCAAAAGGATGTGTGTGTATGGGGGGGGGGGGGAATGGTCATTATTTTTGTGGCAAAATTGAAGGATTTTGCAGGGCAACATTTCAGTCCATGTCACTGACTTCTGTGAATTAGCCATACGTTTTTTATCCCAGATTTTGAAGTTCATCAAAGTTTCCTAACAGTAAAGATCCATTTTGAACCAGACTAAGTCAGTTTGTGTGTATCACAAATTTATCACAAAGTCATGTCTTCAAAGACATCCCTCCACCCACCTTTGCTTTGCTGTGGACTGGGCCCAATGCCAATAATCATTGGCTTCACTTTAACGGAGAAACCTTTGCACACAGCTCTAGTTACACACAGGCAGTTCCCTGGGGCTGTGAGCAGAACTGGCGCTCTGTCGGAGCCCGCCAGGTCTGAGCCCATGCCATTCAGAAATTAAGCTTATTACCTCCCATAATGGGAAATCAGATTAAAATGAAAGTGTGTGCCACTAGCAGGTTTCCAGCACTAGATGACTCGGCCCCTTCCCAGGAGAAGTTTTTAACACTTTATTGAAAAACAGGCCTCGTGATTTTTCTCCCCCAGCTGGTGGTTCAATAGATACTAAATTCCTGGCATTTATTAATTTCAGGAATTCTCTGCTAGCTTTTCTTGCTTTTCCCACCTCTGCCAGCCAGCCCTTCCTGGAAAGCCCCGTGGCATGATGACCTTTCCTCTGAGAAGGATGGGTGCTAGAGTGACCTTTGCTGTCATGAAGGGGGCTAGAAGCACTCTCCCCACACTCAAACCCATCACACGAAATCTCTTAGGTCCTGATCCACCAGAAACTTAAATACGGGCTTAACTGTATTCATTCAGTGTGTCTCATTGACTTCAGTCGGGCTACTCATGCTTAAAATTAAGTCACTAGAGAGCAACACAAGTGAGGTTCTCCTCCTGTCCGTCTCCTTGGCAGCCTACTATCTTGCCTCCCCAGGGAATTCGCACGTCCTACCCAAGGTATGTGAGCAAAGCCAGGGGCTGAGATTCAGGTTCCTCTCTGAGCAGTGCTTTGTGCTGCCACCAACTGGCTCCCTCCCTGGGGAGCAGCTCCAACCGCCAGATTCACACCACTGCATTGCAAGCTACTTTCCCTGACCTGCTGTGTTACTGCTTTCATTAGCCATGGGGAATGATTCTTGCTTTAATTCAGATTTGTTCAGTGCATCTGAGGAAGCTCCGGAGTCCAAGAGGAGCTGCTATGTGATTGATGTTCTTTTTGCTGTGATTAGGAGACCGAGGTTAAGTTTAATACAGACTAATCGGGCCTAATCGAAAGCTCCCTACACTCAATGGGAAACCTCAGGATGGAAATGTCCTATGTAGGTATTTACTCTCGTGCTGTCGGGAGTGGTTCACGACTGTGTGTGTCAACCTCAGGGCAGACCCCCCCCAAAACTGGGGAAGTGGTCTATAATTAGATTTCACCAAGCCAGTGACAAATGTGAATGCCTGGCTCACTAGAACAGTTTTGCCATGGAGTCACAGACAGTCCCCTCAGCCTCTCCTGTCGATGGTGCTACCCAGGCAAGCTCAACTTTGTGGTAAATGGTCATGTACACCAAAAATCACAACATTTTCAGGTTGCTTCCAGTTCCAAGAGATCAGTCATTTATCCCAGATCAATTGGAATCCTGGATTTTATACACCTCTACCCTCATATAACGCTGTCCTCGGAAGCCAAAAAATCTTACTGCGTTATAGGTGAAACCGCGTTATATCGAACTTGCTTTGATCTGCCGTAGCGCGCAGCCCCGCCCCCCCAGAGCACTGCTTTACCGCGTTATATCCGAATTCGTGTTATATCGGGTGGCATTATATTGGGGTAGAGGTGTACCAAATACAATGCCGGTAGCCAGCCCTGCAATAAACTATCTAAAGGTTTATTAACTCAGAAAAAGAAATGACAGAGTTGTTTACAGGTTAAAGCAACAATCTAAATCCTAAGAGTGACAAAGTTGTAGTGATCTGTCAGATCTTTCAGGGCAGACCTAGTGGTAACCCCTATGGATCTCTCACTTCACTTTAGTATCTCTGGCCCTGTGAGCGTTCAAACGTTCCTTAATGCAGCCTCCAAGTCCATTGCACAAGCTTCATTGTGTATAGCATTTTCAAGGTGTATTTGTGATGTTCCTTGATGGGCCCTCTGATTTTAATAGTTCTTCTGAACAGGCAGGGGAAACATGCTTCCCCTCAGAGTTCACAAGTTTAGAGCCAACGTTTTCAAAGTTACAAAGCAAAACTTACATATTTCCTTATAGCCTGGAATAAAATATTAGAAATAAGATCAATGCCTGCAGCAACTTACAAACATTCTATAGAGTATATACACTAAATACATTCTTATCAAAGTAATACCTGTTTTGAGCAACACTAATACATTAAAAAAATTAGGAGTACTTGTGGCACCTTAGAGACTAACACATTTATTTGGGCATAAGCTTTTGTAGGCTACAGCCCACTTCATCAGATGCATGTAGTGGAAAATACAGTAGGAAGATATATATATATACAGAGAACATGAAAAAATGGGGCTTGCCATACCAACTCTAAGGAGACTAATCAATTACGGTGGGCTATTAGCAGCAGGAGAAAAAAAAACTTTTGTAGTGATAATCATGATGGCCCATTTCAAACAGTTGACAAGAAGGTGTGACAGTAGGGGGAAAATTAGCATGGGGAAATAGTTTTTAGTTTGTGTAACAACCCATCCTCTCCCAGTCTTTATTCAAGCCTAATTTTATGGTGTCCAGTTTGCAAATTAATTCCAGTTCTGCAGTTTCTCATTGGAGTCTGTTTGAAGTTTTTGAAGTTTTGAAGTATTTTCCACTGCATGCATCTGTTGAAGGTGGTTTTAGCCCACGAAAGCTTATGCCCAAATAAATGTGTTAGTCTCTAAGGTGCCACAAGGACTCTTCGTTCTTTTTGCTGATACAGACTAACACGGCTACCACTCTGAAACTAATACATAAGTGAGCTGGTCTGGCCTCCAGCTATGAGTCTGTCAGTGCTTAGCTAATGCCTGCAACCTTGGTAAGAACTAGCACCTTCACACTTACATAGCCCCCATCACCTTAGCATATCCAAAATGTTAATAAATCTATGCTTACCCCTCCCCTGTCAGGCAGGGAAACATTGTCATCCCTATTTTACAGGTGAGGAATGGAGGTGCAGACAGACTGATTAATTCACTTGTCCAATGTCACGCATGAAACCTAGTAGAGGTGGGAATTGAGCCCACAATGTCTGAGAGCCAGTCCAGCATCTTAACAATACCACCCGTCCATTAGAACATGTTACTCTTCTGTCCAAGACTTGAAGTGGTTCACACTAGGAAGGCATATGACCCCCACTATGTTTCCTATTGCATGTTAATGACTACTATCTAGATGAAACAACTCATTCTTTAATCTGCCTTCGTGCTCCTGGGGTTTACCTTTGTGGTATGATTCCTGTCCAGCCCCTTGTGGGATTCCTTCAGATATTTATAAACCAGAGTTAGGTCACCGCACAGAAACTTTTTCTAAGTAAAATATGTTTAGCTTTTGAAATCTTCCCAGATGGCCTTCATATGCCAAAGAGGCCTCTGCACACTTTAAAAACCTCCTGTGAGATCAGTGAGTCCAGTATTCTAATGAGATCTGACCACAAACTGCAGCATTTATTCTTTGCACGTATTAAAATTGTCTCCAGTAACATTTGTGTCAATGGAGCTTTTGATGTTCCACTAAAATGAAATATTTGGCCAGTGTGCCAAGAACTCCATTCGTAAAAGGGGACAGAAAATACACCAGGCTCCGTGGGTGGAATTCATCCCTGTGCATAAGGCCTCTTCACCACTAAAGCCCTAATGCCAGTTACTTAAATTGTGTGGACTTACGCTGGCCCTCAGCACAGGGCTGAGTTGCTCAGTGTGTTTCAGCTTGATAAGAAAGGTGATTTTCAGGCACCCTTATTCAGGCCTTGTCTACACTAGAAAGTTGTCCTGTTTTAACAACACTGATATAGTAACAGCAGTACGACCCTCAAGTGCTGACACAGTTCTATCAGTATAAAGGGGTTTCATACAGGTATTGCTATTCTTGTGTGGGAAGGGGAACAAGCTCCACCAGTATAAGTCATCTTTATACTGGTGTAAGTGTATCCACACTAGGGCTTATACTGGTAAAAAATCACACGCCTTCTAACCAAAATAGTTATACCAGAACAAAAACCTGTGTAGACCAGGCATGAAACCTAGCTGCTGGTGTCTTGGGGAAGTGCTTCCTCTATCTCTTTCTCTTACATATGCATGTGTGCGCACATGCACACTCTGGTTATGGCTACACAGCAAATAAAAACCTGTGGTTGGCCTGTGCCAGCCGACTCAGGCTCGTGGGTCTCAGGCCGAGGGGCTGTTTCATTGCTATGTAGACGTCTGGGCTCGGGCTGGAGCCTGGGCTCCGGGGCTCTCCCACCCGGCAGAGTCCTAGAGCCCGGGCTCCCGTCTGAGCCCGGAAGTTTACACAGCAGCAAAAGAGCCCCTCAGCCTGAGCCCTGCGAGCCCGTGGGTTTTTCTTTGCTGTGTAGACATAACCTCAGACATAACCATCCTCTCGTGACAGAAACTGTTCAGTAAACTCAGTTTTGTCTGAGTTTTCTGAGGTGTTCTTCCCCCTACTCAGCACCACAGATGCTACAGTTGCTTGTTTTAAGAGACAAGCGGAAATCCTACGAAGATGCCAGTGACATTCATACAGCAGACAGGTCAAAGGAGAAATGGAGTCACTTTTTGAGACAAAGGGGATGTTATTTTTACTATGGCATAAAGTAGTCCCTCCCTTGCTCACCCTGGCACTAAATTCCTCCAGGACTAATAGGGATGCTTGGAAAGCATGTTGGGAGGGGAGGGGGGGAGTGGAGCCACCACAGCGAGGCAGATGCTCTTAGGTGTGTGGTAAGCACACTTTTATTACCATGGTAACACCTACAATATGGCAGACGCTGTGCAAACATAGAAGAAGACACATCCTACTACAAAGAGCTTACAGTCTTGTATCTCAAGTAACTGCAGCATCTGTAGTGCTGAATAGGGGAGGGGAAAAGTACCCTAGAAAGTCAGACAGAAATAGAAAAGACAGACAATAGGTGAGAAGGGAAAGAAAGGTATCAGGTTGGGGAGTGACTCACCAAAAGGTCATGGAGCAGATCCGTGGTAGATCCAGGGACAGAACCAGCTGTTCTGTTTCCCCACCCCTATCCATTGAATTACACTATCTTTCTGTTGGAGAAATGAGATCAGCATTTCTAGTTCCAAATTTCTCTTGATTTTTCCCCCGTTAAGGTTTTAAAGAACCTTTGTAAATGTAAACCTTATGGGCTTGCTGGAATGCCAAATATTTGTTTGCCTATACTTGCACTAGCAGACAGTTGTCCTGTCACCTACATGTAAGACAAGTCTATTTTAGAAAATGTGGCCGATGATTATAGTTCAGGTTCCTCTGACCATGAGAGTGCCTACTAAGGGTATGTTAGGCCACCCACTCAGAAGTGGTAAGTAGTTTAGATCAAACAGACGTGCAAGGTATCCAAAATGTTTCAACCTAGAAAAAAAACTGTTGAAATAAGATACTACAGCTCACTCCTTGCATTTTTATTTCAGTACCCTGCATCTTTTCCAGTAGTGCCTGTCTTACTCTTTTTTTACCCCTGAGTGCATGGATGATGTGTCACACTCAGTTACATTACTATATCCCTTTATGAAAACCAACATGAAATGCATGCAGCAATGGAGCGGTCAAGCTTTAAAACTCTGTAATGGTAAGGAAAATGAAAGGAAAGCAGCTGAAGAAAGACTTTCAGTTAAAGCAAATTGGTGAGCTGGTCTTGTGGCTAAGGTACAAGGATCTGTGTTCAATTCCTGCCTCTGTCACAGACTCTCTGTATGAGCTTGGGCAAGTCATTAAGAGCCCAATTTAGCAAAGCCCTTACGTTGACTTTAATGGGGCTTAAGCTAGTTCTTTACTGAATAGGGATCACAGTCTGCCTGTGCCTCACTTCCTCATCTCCAAAATAGGGATTGTAATGGGGTCTCCAGGCCTGACCAGGTAAAATAGGTCAATTAACTTACAGGCTGCCCCTGGAGGGAAGCCAAGGTCTGATAGGGCTTAATGGCTGATGAAACCCACTGGGAGAGGAGCTGGGCTAGGTATAAAGTGAAGAAGTTGGTGGCAAGAGGGGGCTGCAGGGAGGAGCTCTGCAGACACTCCCTAGAGAGAAAGGGAGTTGGCTGGGGCTGCATGCATGGAGCCTGCAGCCTCTCTCTGATAGATGGCTAGGTGCTGGGAGGAGAATAAGCCCTGAGATCCTGCCTTGGGGCTACAGACTCTGGCAAAAACGTGAGAGGAGGTGAAGTAGCCACAGGGAGCAGAGGATGCTCCAGTGGTAACTTCGGGGGCGGGAGGCAGAAGATAGGGAAGAAAGGTGTGAAAGAGCCATAGGAAACAGGAAAATGGTTGGTGCTTGAGCACACCATGGTTGCTGGGCATAGGGTCCCTGGGCTGGAGCCCAGATTAGTGGGCTGGCAGGCCTAGGTCCCCTACCGACCGCTAGGAGAGTGGCACACACTGGGCAGTGGCTCAGAAGACTGACTGAGACAGGGGGACTTTATTACCCCAGAAGGGAAAGACTATAGTGACCTGAGTGGAGGGCCAAGTCATGAAGAGAGAGTAATCCGAGTCCAGAGAGAGACCTCAGGGCAAGAATCATAGAATCATAGAATCATAGAATATCAGGGTTGGAAGGGACCTCAAGAGGTCATCTAGTCCAACCCCCTGCTCAAAGCAGGACCAATTCCCAACTAAATCATCCCAGCCAGGGCTTTGTCAAGCCGGGCCTTAAAAACCTCCAAGGAAGGAGACTCCACCACCTCCCTAGGTAACGCATTCCAGTGCTTCACCACCCTCCTAGTGAAATAGTGTTTCCTAATAACCACCCTGGACCTCCCCCACTGTAACTTGAGACCATTGCTCCTTGTTCTGTCATCTGCCACCACTGAGAACAGCCGAGCTCCATCCTCTTTGGAACCCCCCTTCAGGTAGTTGAAGGCTGCTATCAAATCCGCCCTCATTCTTCTCTTCTGGAGACTAAACAATCCCAGTTCCCTCAGCCTCTCCTCATAAGTCATGTGCTCCAGACCCCTAATTATTTTTGTTGCCCTCCGCTGGACTCTTTCCAACTTTTCCACATCCTTCTTGTAGTGTGGGGCCCAAAACTAGACACAGTATTCCAGATGAGGCCTCACCAATGTCGAATAAAGGGGAACAATCACGTTCCTCGATCTGCTGGCAATGCCCCTACTTATACAGCCCAAAATGCCGTTAGCCTTGAGCAACCAAAGGAGGGGGGCATCATACCAGTCGAGCGCTAACCCCCAAATGAGCTACAAGGAGGTACCCCAGAAGTGAGTAATAAACCATATGACAGGGATATTATAGAGCTGATCAAAAATTGGTTGATGGAACAGTTTTCCTGGAAAAAATGCTATTTCATCAAAATTGAAATGTTTTGCAGGGATATATCAATTGTGATGACATTTTCAATGTAAATGTTATGAAACTATTTGAAACTGTAATAGAGTATCTCATTTCAGCTTTCTCGTTTTGTTTCATTTTGACTTTCTCAATGATATCGAAACAAAATGTTTCAATAAGTTTATTTTGCTGTTTCCAAATTGAAATTTTTCAGAATTTCTGTTCCGCAAAATACTTTGAAATGTCAAAATTTCCCATGGGATGGAAAAATCAACTTTCCAGTTAGCTCTAGGATAGCTCTTTCTCCCACCCTTTGTATGTCTGTGCTGTTTAGACTGTAAGCTCTCTTGGGCAAGAATTGTCTCTTATTATGCATATGTCAGGGATGCAACACCATGCTCTCAGTGTTCCCAGCCTCTATTTGCCAGAAGGTGGAAGTGGACAACTGGGGACGGATCACTCGGTGATTGCCTGTTCTGTTCATTCCCTCTGAAGCACCTGGCATTGGCCACTGTCAGAAGACAGGATACTGGGCTAGATGGACCATTGGTCTGATCCAGTATGACCGTTCTTATATTTATGTACATGTAGAGCATAAGAACATAAGAATGGCCCTACTGGGTCAGACCAAAGGTCCATCTAGCCCAATATCCTGCCTTCCGACAGTGGCCAGTCCTGGGTGCCCCAGAGGGAATGAACAGAACAGGTAATTATCAAGTGATCCATCATCAAGTGATCCACTCCCGTGATGGGAATTCCATGACCTCCCTTGGAAGTCTATTTCAGAGTTTAACTACCCTTAAGGTTTAAAAAAAAATCTAATATCTAACCTAAATCTCCCTTGCTGAAGATTAATCCCATTACTTCTTGTCCTACCTTCAGTGGACATGGAGAACAGTCAATCACCATCCTCTACTAGGACTTTACATAGAGATAGCTGTCTACAGTTAGGTATTTTGATGTAAAAACACGCAGCTTTTTTGCAATGAAGATATAACCTGAGACAGAAATTGAAAGAAGAATAGATTTATGGAAGGTGAAAACAGGAACTGGCTACATCAGTCAAATTTCACAATTCTCTTCTATGCAAAGAAAGTATCAGGCATCTGCAACACTCAGTTTAAGATTAACAATATGAACATTTTTCTGAAAATTGATCTTTTAAGAAACAGCTCTCCTGGACACTGCCATAGACAAGATGTCTTACAAGACTAGCCACGTATCCAGTAACTACAGTAGAGTATGAGACTGAAGCATTCTGTGTTCCTCTGAGTAATATTTGGACCATAATTTTCTAGAGTGCATAAGCCCAGGACTTCATGCAAAAATGGACATACAATCATGCACCTAGGGCTTGATTCTGCAAGGGACTGAGTCTTCTGGCCCTGATTCAGCAGAGCACTTAAGCAAGTGCTTAATTTTAAACATCTGAGGCCTGTTCTATGTTCAAATTAGATCAACCCAGCTATGTCACTCAGAGCTGTGAAAAATTTTGCACCCTAAGCAATGTAGTTAGGTTGACCTAACCCCCAGTGTAGATGCAGCTACATCGATGGAAGAATTCCATCGACCTACCTATGGCATCTCATAAAACCCCCTCTTGTTGATATAGGAAACATCTACGCTATGGCACTATGGCTGTGCCACTGTACTGCCATAGATGAGTAGTACACATGTCCTCTGAGTAATCCCCTCGAAATATACTTATTACATATTTGACATTAAGCATATAGATAAGTGCTTTGCTAGGTCAGGGCCAGAAGACTAGTTAGGATCAACTCTCTAATCTCTGCATTCATTTACTGCAAGGGGAAGCACAGGTCAAGTATCTGTATGCCCTAATAAGCAGTTAAGATAGTACAGCATCTGTGTTCAGCTGAAGAAGACAGTCATAGTTCTGTGTGCAAAGACCATTTGTTCTCACCCACCATATTTGTGAGCACAGTCATGGTACTTCCATGCAAAATTAGCTGTACAGTCAGAGCCTCATTTTTGTGCACAGTGGTGGTCCTCTACTTTTTAGAAAATAAGGTCATTGGTGTCAGCGGATGTGCTGAGCTCTCTGAAATGAGACCATGAGAATGACCATATTGGGTCAGATCGATGGTCCATCTGCCCAGTATCCATTGCTAGATGCTTCAGTGGGAGTGGACAGAACAGGGCAATTTATCTAGTGACCCATCACCTGGCATCCAGGCCCAGCTTCTAGCAGTCAGAAGTTTAGGGATATCAAGAGCATGGGGTTGTGTCCCTGATCATATTGGACCTATTGATAAATATAAGAACATAAAAATAATTAGGCTTACTATCCAAACTTGGGATCAAGTAGTTTCCAAACGTAATCAGCATGGAACTGTTTTCCGTGCCATGGAAACGTTCTGATCAGTTACTAAGGCATTATAGAGAGGCCATTCAGTCTCACCCAGATATAGCATTTCATTGTTTTGAGATCATATCACATCAGAATGGTAATATGAGTCTATGGAATAGTATGCAGTATGTTAAGCCATAAATGATTCCATACAACCACCTAAACCCCTGTTTTCAGCCACTGATGCAATAACTGTGTATGCAAAAATGGGAAACCTTTTATTTGCACATACAAATAGGCATTTTGCATGTAAATCAAGCACATGCAGCCAAATAAAAAGTGTTCTCATTTTTGTATAAAAGAGCAGGGTTTGGCGTGTCCAACACATGTGAGCATTTTTGTAGGCACAACCCTTTCCCCTGTGGCTGAAAATGTGGTGCTAAAGATGACATACTTTCCTTACTGCCAGATTAAATGATTTTTAGTATTGTAGCTACAGACAGGTAGGGCTTTGAATTGCAGGGAAGTGAAATGATTATTAGTTTATGAACATTTTTTCACCTAGGAATCTTACAAAGTAACAACAATATAGCAGCATTTTCACAGAAGAAATGACTTAGGTTTGTCTGTCCAGATGAAAATGTAAATAACTGTGTGCAGTAGTGATGTCTGGGTTTGTGCATCCACAGATGCTTATGGAGAGAAGATTAAACAGTTTTTGCAACAATGGAGCCAGAACCTGAGATGGTATAAATGGGCATAGCTCCGATGTAATGACTCTTTACACCAGCTGAGGTTCTAGCTCTGTACCCCTCATCCAAGCAGATGATGAATATAACAAGGATGATGAGAAATAAAGGACTGTATGAAAAACACAGACATTCCAATCGCAGCTTGTGAACCTTGGCAAGATTTTGGTTGAAGTAAGAGAGACAGCATATCCTGCATACTGACCTAACGTGGGACTTTACTCACCGAATAAGAGATGTCCCTTAAAATAAAGGCCAACTGTCAATCTACACCAAGGTCCTGACTCCCTGTGGTCCCAAAAGATCCAGTGGTGTGGTTGTCCTGGCCAAATCCCAGTTTAGATAATTGCATTCTACCTAGATACATTACTCACTGTAGTTTAACTAGATATAAGTATATTATTTGCTTTCCCTTTCCAGCTGTTCTGTAGTGTTGGTGTGCACTGTTAATTTCTCTCCAGATGTGGCTTAATTTCATCCCAGACTCAATGGGGAATAAGAATAAAATTATTCCTACGCAGGGCTGGATCTTGCTCCTGTTTAAGTCAATGGCAAATTCACCACTTGGTATGGCTACTTCCACCTTTTCATGATCTCTGTATGTATAAATATCTTCTTACTGTATGTTCCAGTTTATGCATCCGATGAAGTGGGCTGTAGCCCATGAAAGCTTATGCTCAAATAAATGTGTTAGTCTCTAAGGTGCCACAAGTACTCCTGTTCTTTTTTACAGATACAGACTAACACGGCTGCTACTCTGAAAAAAGTTCACCACTGACTTCACTGGGGAAAGAATCAGAACTACTATATTTAAAATTTGACAGCCTTTGGGAAGGAAAAATTTACACAAACATACTCACATCTATTCTGGTCAGGGTCTTTTCTCACCACCATCACTATGATAGCTGAGCACCTTCCAACAGTGCTTTAAGTGACATGCAAAAACAACGAGGAGTCCTTGTGGCACCTTAGAGACTAACATATTTATTTGGGCATAAGCTTTTGTGGGCTACAGCCCACTTCATCAGATGCATGGAGTGGAACATACAGTAGGGTGGTATAAATAAACAGCACATGAAAAGACGGGAGTTGTCTTATCAAGTGCAGAGATCAGTGCTAACGAGGCCAATTAAATTAGGGTGGATGTGGCCCATTCCCAGCAGTTGACAGGTAATTACAAAAAGTAATTTTCCCTCTGTTGATATTCACTCCTTCTTGTCAACTGTTGGGAATGGGCCACATCCACCCTGATAGAATTGGCCTCATTAGCACTGATCCCCCACTTGGTAAGACAACTGCCATCTTTTCATGTGCTGTATATTTATACCTCCCTACTGTATGTTCCACTCCACGCATCTGATGAAGTGGGTTTTAGCCCACGAAAGCTTATCCCCAAATAAACTTGTTAGTCTCTAAGGTGCCACAAGGACTTCTTGTTGTTTTTACGTGACATGACTGACCTCTATCATGGATAGCTCTTTCCTCCTTTCTTTCTTCCTTTCCTTTCCTTGAGTTTTCATGGTTAAAAAAATGTCTGGCTTTTGGGTGCTATGATTTTATAAGTAAAAGCAAGTCTTAAGACATGTGCCTAGCTAATGGAGCAGAAGGTGGTGAGCTTTGCAATGGTTCTTAGCCTCTGAAGGAATGCATTCCACAGGTCGAGCATTCAGTTCATCCTCCATTATCAGTTCAACTAATGCATTTATATACAAACCCCTTAGGGTATGTTTACAGTGCAGCTGGGAACTGTCTCCCAGATCAGGCAGACAGACTCGCACTAGCTCTGCTTGAGCTAGCATACTAAAGAAAATCAGTGTGGCCATTGTGGCACAGGTGATGGCACAGGCTGGCCTCCTTTGAGTAAAAGCCTGGGTCATACTCAAGTGGTTAGCCCATGCCACAGTCCATGCTGCCATGTCCACACTATTTTAGCATGCTAGCTTGAGCAGATGTAGTGCATCTGTCTACCAGAGCTAGGAGGCAAACTCCCAACTGCAGTGTAGAAATATCCTTAGAGATTGGCCCGTACAATTATAATAGTGCAGCGTACATCATTGGCATACAATGATATGACAGTGTGGCACTCACATATGATGGTGATAACTATGGTATAAAGCCAACAGTGGCAGACATGACAACCACTGAAGTTTGGATCAAAGCCTGAATCAGACATTCATAGCTGACCCCCAGCTCTGAAAAACAGAGGCCAAACCCAAAGTCTAGCTCCACAGCCCTGAATTTTGGGGGCCACTTGGACTGCTTTCTGGATTCTTGCTGCTACTCAGGCTCATCTCGAGTACGATATGGCTTTTTTCCATGGCGGAAAGTGAACGCATCTGAAAGGTTTCAAAGAGGGGATGGTTTGGAGAAGAGCTGCTGTGAAGCTTTGGAGACCTAAGGGAATTATCTGTGAAGGAACAGCAGTGGCCCATCCAAATATTAATTAGCCATGTTTGCACCCCTTTGGGTTTGAATACGCCTGCTTTCCTTTGTGGTTGTTTCTCCATTCACACTTGTCTTCTAAGATTATCTTTCCCCTTGCGATTCCGAATGATATTTCCCCAGGTTTGCGGCAGACGGTGGGAGCATAATTGGTTTCTCCCTTATTCAGGATGCTTGTGGAGCATGGTCAGACTGCCAAGACTTCTGGTTGGAAAATTTCAACCAAATATAGAAGGTCTGGACAAGAGCTGAATACTTTTTTTCCCCCTGCTGCTGTCTGTGTTTAAGTTTGTCTGCAGCTGCTGGAGTTACACAGAGCCTGAAAGAAAGAGTGACCACTTTTATTTTTTGACTGGGTTGTGAGCCAGTCTTACCACAAAGCTATTTTTTTATGGTTTTATAAAGACCATAAGGGGAACCTTTGAAAAGCTACTTAGTCATCCAGTTAGTGACCACTGACTTCCTGGACTTTTTCACTCCTCTCTATGTCTCTCTCTCCCTCTCTCTCTCACACACACCCATGTTTAATAGAGATTTATACACCACTTCCTACAACTGAGACTGTAAATCCTTGTCAATTATGGAGTCCATTCGATAGGCATTTCCCAGTTGCTTCCAATTACTCACTTGCACAAAACTAATTTTCCTATCTTTTATACTGAAAACAATCACAAGGGGAGGTAACTTGCAAATTGATTGCAAAACAGACAGACATCTGTTAAAGCTATTACAGCAGTTTTATTTATTTATATATATATATAAATACACCCTACAAAATAGAGCATTTGGTGGGCTCAGCACAGCTATCTAAGTTTAAAAAAACAGTGCATTTTATGGGCAATTAAAAAGAAAAAAGATCTTGGCCATGCTTTGGTTTTGAACTGCATTTAGGCACTAGCCTAAGATTCAGGAGATCTGGGCATAATCCCAAGCCACAGACTTTCTGTGTGACAGTGGGTAAGTCTTGCAGCCCCTATTAAGTATAGCACTTTCACACTGGTTTAACTTTAAGCATGTGCTCTCAAGTCCCATTGATTTGAGCATTGCTAAATCAGGGCTTTAAGCTCTCTGTGCCTCAGTTTCCCAACTGCAAATTGGGGATATTATTCCCTTTCTCTCACCATTTGTCTGTCTTGTTAAGACTGCAGGTTCTTTGAGGCAGTGACTGTCTCTTACTATTGGCCAGTTCCAAACCCCACTGAATTTTACTCTGTTCTATATAGACTCCTATCTGTTCTCATCACCACACTAGGATTGCATTAAATTATCTAATTAATATCTGTCTGTCACATCTGGTACATTCTCTCTATCCTCCTCTCCGCCGGGGATGAATTGTATGTGCCGTGTAGGGATTTATTTTGGTAGGGTTTTGTTTCTGCTTTTGTTCTTGGAATGCACTGGAGACAATATTTTATTACAGTAGGTGGAGAAAGCAACAAGGGGAGAGATTGTTCTAGATTTGATTCTGACAAATAGGAAGGAACCGGTAGAGAATTTGAAGCGGAAGGCAGCTTGGGTGAAAGTGATCATGAAATGACAGAGTTTTTGATTATAGTGAATGGTAGGAGGCAAAGCACCAGAATGCAGACAATGGTCTTCAAGAAGGCAGACTTTAGCAAACTCAGAGAATTGATAGATAAGATCCTGTGGGAAGCAAGTGAAAAGGGGAAAGAAGAGTTAGGAGAGTTGGCAGTTCTTTAAAGAGACATTATTAAGGGCACAAGAGCAAGCTATCTCAGTGCATAGGAAGGATAGAATGTATGGTAAGAGACCGTCCTTGCTTAACCAGGAGACCTTCAGTGACCTGAAACTCAAAAAAAGAATCATATAAAAATGTGGAAGCTAGGTCAAATTACGAAGGATAAATATATATAAAAACCCACAAGCATGTAGGGACAAAATTAGAAAGGCCAAGGCACAAAACAAGATTACATTAGCTATGGACAAGTAAGAGTAACAAGAAAACATTTTACAAATACATGAAAAGCAACAGGAAGACCAATGGTGGGGTAGGCCCATTACTCAATGAGGAGGGAAAGACAATAACAGAAAATGCAGCAGTGGCCAAAGTGTTAAGTACCATTTTTGTTTCAGTTTTCACCAAAAAAGTTTGCAGTGATCGGATGACTAACATAGTGAACATCAGTGTAAATGGGGTAGGATCAGAGGCTTTAATAGGGAAAGAACAAGTTAAGAATTACTTAGACAAGTTAGATGTCTTCAGGTCAGCAGGGCCTAGAATATATAAGAAACTGGTGAAGAGATCTCTGAGCCATTAGTGATTATCTTTGAGAACTCATGGAGGACGTAGGAGATTCCAGAGGCATGGAAAAGGGCAACTATAGTTGCCCATCTATTAAAAGGGGGAATAAGGACAACCCAGGGAATTATAGACAGTCAGCTTAACTTTGGTACATAGAAAGATAATGGCGCAAATAATCAACTAACCATCTGTAAGCACCTAGAAAATAATAAGGTGATAAATAACATTCAACTTGGATTTGTCAAGAACAAATCATGTCAAACCAACCTAATATCCTCCTTTGACAAGGTAACAAGTCTTGTGGATGGTGGGAAGCAGTAGCTGTGATATATCTCAACTTTAGTAAGGCTATGATACTCTCTGACATGACCTTCTCATTAACTAGAGGAATGTAACCTAGACAAACCTACTAGAAGTTGGGTGCAGAACTGGTGTTATCAATGGTTCACAATCCAGCTGGAAGAGCATATCGAGTGAGATCCTGGAGGGATCTGTCCTGGATCCTATTCTATTCAATATCTTCATAAAAGATTTGGATAAAGGCATAGAAATTACACTTATAACATTTTTGGACAATACTAAGCTGGGAGGGGTGGCAAGTGCTTTGGAGGGCAGGATTAGAATTCAAAATGATCTTGACAAACTGGAGAACTGGTTTGAAATAAATCGGATGAAATTCAATAAGGACAAATGCAAAATACTCCACTTAGGAAGGAACAATCAATTGCACAAATACAAAATGGGAAATGACGGCCTAGGAAGGAGTACTGCAGAAAAGGATCTGGTGGTTATAGTGGATCAAAAACTAAATATGAGTCAACAATGCAGTATTGTTGCTAAAAAAGCAAACATTCTGGGATGCGTTAGCAGGAACATTGTAAGCAAGACATGAGAAGTAATTCTTCCACTCTATTCAGCACTGATAAGGCCTCAACTGTAGTATTGTGTCCAGTTCTGGACATCACATTTTGGGAAAGATGTAAACAAATTGGAGAAAGTCCAGAAGACAGCAACAAAAATTATAAAAGTCTAGAAAACAACCTATGAGTAGGGTGACCAGATGCCACGTTTTTAAAGGGACAGTCCCATATTTAAACCCTCCTGCAAGTGTTCCAAATTTTTCTTTAAAACGGGCAAATTGCCCCATATTTTCTGTCTCCCCTCCATCAGTACTGGTGGTTCCTGCTGCTGGCCAGATCCCTGCTCGCCAGACGCCCACCCACCAGTGGTGAGTAGGGGGGTCTAGTGGCCGATGATGGGGGTGGGGGTGCAAGGCTGGTGGTGGGGCGAAGATGCAGCATGCAGGGCCAGCCGCTTCCCCTGCTGGTCTGTCAGCGCAGCCCCTGCTGCGTGTCGGCTCTTGGTAGGGTGACCAGACATACCATTTTTAAAGGGACAGTCTCCATCTTTAAGCCATCCTGTAAGTGTCCCGACTTTTTCTTAAAAATGGGCAAATTATCCCATATTTTCTGTCTCCCATTCATCAGTACTGGCGGTTCCTGCTGCTGGACGGATGCCTGCTCGCAAGACGCCCACCCACCAGCAGTGAGTGCAGGGGCCCAGTGGCCAATGATGGGGCTGGGTGTGCAAGGCTGGTGGTGGGGTGAAGATGCAGCATGCAGGGCCGGCCGCTCCCCATGCTTCTCTGTCAGTGCAGCCCCCACTGCATATTGGCTCTCGGCCAGCAGGGCCCCACCTCCCATCCCGTTTCCGGCTGGCACTGTTGCACGCCGCGAGCTGTGGCGGCTAGTGAGTGCGGGAAGGTGCCAGGCAGCAGCTGGTTAAGTGTTACCGCTGCTGCCCACCTGTCTGCCCTTTACATGCTCCCCCTCTCACTATCCTCTCCCCGCTTTTCCCCTTCACGCCCCCCAGCCCTGCTGTTCCTCCATATCCCCCTCGGTGGCACGCATCCAGCTCCCAGCGCTGTGGGGAGAACCAGCCCCTGGTCAGGGCGCTCAGCTCACCAACCGCCTGGCTGGCAGGTTCCTTCCTTCCCCCACTGCCTCTGGCTGGGCTGGTGTCCCGGGAAAGCCCAAGACACTCCGGCCTCGGGCGCTGGCCAGGAGGAGCTGAGCCCTGCATGTGCCAAAGCCCCACACAGCGCTGGCTCGGGGAAGCATCTCTGAGCTAAGCTCTGCAGTGGTGGGGGGGGGAAGCATTTTCCAGCCTGTTCACGCCCCGACCCTGCAGGTTCCACAGCAGCCCCCCAGGCTAGGGCTTAGCACCCTCTTCAGCCCCCCACCCCCTGCCACCTGGGTCCCGCTCCCAGGGAGTGTGGGGCTGCTCCGTCCCCTAGGCACCCTCCCCTGCTGAGCCACCTCTCTGGCCGGTTAGCTGAAGCCCCTGCAGTCAGGTTCCCTGGGCCCTGGTGCACAATGCAGCCTTAGGGCTTAACCCCTTCCTGCCCAGGCTGTAGCCAGGGGACAGGAGGCGGCTGGGTTATGTCGATGGCCAGCAGCAGACTGGAGATGTTAGCTGCCTTTCAACGGGGGGTGGGGAGAAAGCAGGTCCTGTCCCTTCCCTCCCACACAGTGGCAACAGGCTGCTGCTGGTCACATTCTGGTGTGAACCCTGACAGAAATCCGGGGAGTGGGGGCATGTGACCCTGCGTTGGCACCCTCCCCCTGCCCCGAAGTGTTGCCTTGAAAACATGCGGTGCCAGGTACCAGGAGAGGCATGTCTGTCCCGGGGGCCCAGCTAGGCATTGAGGACAGAGATCGCTGGGCAGGGAGATCAGGCCAGTTGGTCATCCCCCTTTTTTGAGACAGAGAGAGAGTGTGTGAGTGTGTGTGTGTGTGTGTGTGTGTGTGTGTGTGTGTGTGTGTGTGACCTCTCCCCATGTGAACCCTAAAGTCTTAAAGCTAAGAAGTTAAATAAAAAGAATCCAAATACACAGTATTTCTTTTTAACAGGGGCTCAATCAACTTGATGTTAATTTGAACTTTTGTACTGCATAGAGTGCTGTTGAACTCACTTGAATACGAGTAATTTTACCAGGAGTCCTGTATTCAGCATAGGGAAATATGGTCACCCTCACCCTACCTATGAGGAAAGATTGAAAAAATTGGGTTTGTTTAGTCTGGAGAAGAGAAGACTGAGTGGGGACATAACAGTCTTCAAGTACATAAATGGTTGTTACGAAGAGGAGGGCGATAAATCATTCTCCTTGACCACTAAGGACAGGACAAGAAGTAATGGGCTTAAATTGCAGCAAGGCATATTTAGGTTAAACATTAGAAAAAAATTCATAACTGTCAGGGTAGTTAAGCACTGGAATAAATTAGCTAGGGAGGTTGTGGCATCTCTGTCATTAGAGTTTTTTAAAAAAAGGTTAGACAACCACCTGTCAGAGATGGTCTAGGTAATACTTAGAATCATAGAAGATTAGGGTTGGAAGAGACCTCAGGAGGTCATCTAGTCCAACCCCCTGCTCAGATCAGGACCAATCCCCAAATAAATCACCCCAGCCAGGGCTTTGTCAAGCCAGGCCTTAAAAACCTCTAAGGAAGGAGATTCCACCACCTCCCTAGGTAACCCATTCCAGTGCTTCACCACCCTCCTAGTGAAAAATTTTTTCCTAATATCGAACCTAGACCTCCCCCACTGCAACTTGAGATCATTGCTCCTTGTTCTGTGATCTGCCACCACTGAAAATAACCTAGCTCCATCCTCTTTGGAACCCCCCCTTCAGGTAGTTAAAGGCTGCTATCAAATCCCTCCTCATTCTTCTCTTCTGCAGACTAAATAAACCCAGTTCCCTCAGCCTCTCCTCATAAGTCATGTGCCCCAAACCCCTAATCATTTTCATTGCACTCTGCTGGACTCGCTCCAATTCATCCATATCCTTTCTTTAGTTGGGGGCCCAAAACTGGACGAAATACTCCAGAGGTGGCCTCACCTGTGCCGAATAGAGGGGAATAATCACTTCCCTTGATCTGCTGGCAATGCCCCTACTAATACAGCCCAATATGCCATTAGCCTTCTTGAGAACAAGGGCACAGTGTTGACTTATATCCAGCTTCTCGTCCACTGTAATTCCCAGGTCCTTTTCTGCAGAACTGCCGCTTAGCCAGTAGGTCCCCAGCCTGTAGTGGTGCATGGGATTCTTCCGTCCTAAGGGCAGGACTCTGCACTTGGCCTTGTTGAACCTCATCAGATTTCTTTTGGTCCAATCCTCCAATTTGTCTAGGTCACTCTGGAGCCTATCCCTACCCTCCAGCCTATCTACCTCTCCCCTCAGCTTAATGTCATCCACGAACTTGCTGAGGGTGCAATCCATCCCATCATCCAGATCATTAATGAAGATGTTGAACAAAACTAGCCCCAGGACCAACCCCTGGGGCACTCTACTTGATACCGGCTGCCAACTAGACATTGAGCTGTTGATCACTACCCGTTGAGCCCGACGATCTAGCCAGCTTTCTATCCACCTTATAGTCCATTCATCCAATTCATACTTTTTTAACTTGCAGGCAAGAATACCATGGTCCCTAGTCATCTGTCCAAGTTTCCACTTCTTGTTGGCTTCCTTTTTACGGGGGCAGGGGGAGGAATAGCTCAGTGTTTTGAGCATTGGCCAGCTAAGACCAGTATTGTGAGTTCAATCCTGGGGGGGCCATTTAGGGATCTGGGGCAAAAATCTGTCTGGGGATTGGTCCTGCTTTGAGCAGGGGATTGGACTAGATGACCTCCTGAGGTCCCTTCTAACCCTGATATTCTTTGTTTAAGCTCACCAGAGATTTCACTCTTAAGCCAAGCTGGTCACCTGCCATATTTTCTATTCTTTCTGCACATCGGGATGGTTTCTTCCTACACCCCCAACAGGGCTTCTTTAAAATACAGCCAGCTCTCCTGGACTCCTTTCCCCCTCATATTAGCCTCCCAGGGGATCCTGTCCATCAGTTCCCTAAGATAGTCAAAGTCTGCTTTTCTGAAGTCCAGGGTCCATATTCTGCTGCTCTCCTTTCTTAGTCCTGCCTGAGTGCAGGGGACTGGACTAGATTACCTATCAAGGTCCCTTCTAGTCCTATGATTCTGTGATACTATAGACATGCTGCTCTGTGTTTATAATGGAGAAGGCAGGTCAAAGAAGTGTGCCTTGCCCTTGGAACACAAGGAGGAGATGTTTGTGATGGTTTCCTAGGGGAGTTGGCTCCACTGTCTTGATTGTGACAATGCCCCTACTAATACAGCCCAATATGCCATTAGCCTTCTTGAGAACAAGGGCACAGTGTTGACTTATATCCAGCTTCTCGTCCACTGTAATTCCCAGAAAGGCTCCTTCATAGATGACTTTTACACTTATTGTAGAAAGGATAAATAGTATGATCTAGAAATCAGTGGGAATCCTTTCGTTGACTTCTTCGGGCTTTGGATCAGGTCCTTTGTGAGAAGACAGCACAATGGAGCCCAAATCTCAACTGTCGTCTACAAATTTTAAGTTTAAAAAATTCAGTAGTAGAGCTGGTCAAAAATTTGAATGAAATGTTTTTTGTTGCTGTTAAAAATGGCCTTTACAAAGTCAGAATTTTTCACCACCAAAATTTGAGGCTTTTTTTTTTTTTTTTTTGGATGAAACTAGAAAATGAAAAATTTCCTTTTTTGTTTGTTTATTTCTTTGATTATTATTCCTCCTCCATTTTTTCTCTCTTTCCCCTACTTTGTTTCCCTTTTAGGTGGCAAGATGAGAAAAAGAAATGGCGGGAGAAGAGAAAAAAGGGATATGGGGGAAGGAAAACTGAGAAAAAGTATAAAACAGCCCCTCCCCTCCAAAAAAAAATCC
This sequence comes from Trachemys scripta elegans, assembly GCF_013100865.1. Lineage (NCBI taxonomy): Eukaryota > Metazoa > Chordata > Testudines > Emydidae > Trachemys > Trachemys scripta. The sequence continues at coordinate 127,743,994 of NC_048303.1, read as the reverse complement.
AAGATAAATTTTCATGAACTATTTCAGATACACGACAAAGCATTCCTTTTTGAAGCCTGTGGAACAAAAATTATGATTTTTTTTCACTAATAAGTATTTTCCATGTTTTGAAAAGCTCTATTTAATAGAAATAGATCCATGCAAAGAACAGGTGCTGTGTATTCTAAACACTGTAGGTCTGCTACTATCAGGGACCCTTAACATGTAGAATTTAAACAGAATTCTTACATACATCAAATTTAGAGCTGTCAAAAGAATAAAAAAATAATCACAATTAATCACACGATTAAAAAAAAATAGTTGTGCTTAATCGCTGTTTTAATTGCACTGTTAAACAATAATAGAATACCTATTTAAATTCAGCATGGAAGCATGTCCTCTCAAATGATGGTCGAAGTATGAGGGGTCATACATGTGTTTTGAATATTTGGAACATAAATACCTTGCATTGCTGGCTACAACAGTTCTATGTGAATGCCTGGTCTTACTTTCAGGTGACATTGTAAAAAAGAAGCAGGCAGCATTATCTCCCATTAGTGTAAAAAAATTGTTTGTACGATTGGCTGAAGAAGAAGGAGGACTGAGTGGAACTGTAGGCTCTAAAGTTTTACATTGTTTTGTTTTTGAGTGCAGTTATGTAACAAAAAAATTCTACATTTGTAAATTGCACTTTCATGACAAAGAGATTGCACTACAGTAGTTGTATGAGGTGAATTGAAAAATACTATTTCCTTTATCTTTTTGTAGTGCAAATATTTGTAATAAAAAATAATAATATAAATGGAGCCCTGTACACTTTGAAATCTGTGTTGTAATTGAAATCAACATATTTGAAATTGTAGAAAAACATCAAAAAATATTTATAATAAATTGAAGTTGGTGTTCTATTATTGTTTAACAGGGCGATTAAACCTGTGATTAATTGCGACTGTTTTTTACAATCTAGTTAATTTGTTGTGCATTAAATGCTTGAGTTCGCTGTGGCTGTGTTCTGCAGAGCCGCGAAGCTTAGAAACTAGCAAATCATTCGTACTGAATCGAAAGTTACTGCCCTGTATCCGGCAAATGCATTCAGATTTTGGCAGCGGGCCTGTCAGTTTGGGATAACACAGCTTGTTTGGGAATTTTTTTCCCATCCTCTGGGAAGAGATCCTAGTTCACTCTGTCCGGATTATGTTGTTGTGCTTATGTCTACACTGCAAAAAAAAAGAGCTGTGGCCATGAGTCTCAGAGCCCTGGTCACCCGATTCGGGCTCGTGCTGCTCGCACTCCTGGGCTGAAAAGAGCCATGTGGATGTTTGGGGTCAGGCTGGAGCCTGGGGTTTGAAACCCAGCAAGGGGGGTGGGTCTCAGAGCCCAGGCTCCAGCCCAAGCCTGAGCACTGACACTGCTGTTTTTAGCCCCCTAGCGCTAATCCTGTGAGCACATATCAGTTGACCTGGGATCTGAGACTTGATGCCGCAAGTGATTATTTTATAATGTAGATGTTCCCATTAATTCTGCCAGTAATAAGTGATCCTTTAACAGCCAACCCTTTAGCTTTGACTATTCACAGAAGAGGTGGAGCAAGCTGCCATTTTCAACCTGAACTGGTCAGAGAAGGAACCCATAAAGCGGTGTGCGATTTGGTCCCATGAGAATAAAATAATGTAATAAAAATGTAGGGATTGTAAATTGGGGTCCAGATTCTCAGCTGGTATATACCAGTGTAGCTCCATTAACTTCAGTTACTGGCACCATTTTCCCCAGCGGAGGATTGGGCCTGACACACAGGAATTATGGACACTGCATGGATTTATGGGGAAAATTATAACCACTCTCCAGTCTCCTGGGGAGGATTTGATTCGGCAAGGTGCTCAGCACCATTTCTATTCATGAGAGCTGAAAGTACACAGCACCGTACAGCTGTGGCATCCTGTGCTGGCCTTTGCCACGTTAATACAGCAGAAAGGCCAATTTGCAGTTATTTGGGATAATTTAAACCTCCATTTCCATACGCTCAAACATTTGGGAATATATTTGCTTTCTGCCACTTATTTTTCAATAACATTTACATTCTCTTTTCTTCTTCAGCTCGTTTACAGCCTTAACGCTGGGTTAAAGTTTTTATTTTGCTGGACTTTCATGTTAAGTGTGAGCTTTCAAAGCTTGGCCATTTGAAAATTTACTTCATTAAAAATACTAGTAATCAAATAGGAATGTCTTAGTATTTATTGTTTGTGCTACATTAGTACTGAGAGACCACAACTGAGATCAGGGCCTTGTTTTGTTAGGCACTGTGCATACACACAGGAAGACAGGGGTTCTCAACCTTTTTCTTTCGGAGCCCTCCCCCCTCCCCCCTCGCCCCCCGTTCCCCCAGCCGTCTATAAAACTCCACGGCCCACTTGTGCCGCAATAACTGGTTTTCTGCCTATAAAAGCTGGGGCCGGCATTAGGGGGTAGCTAGCAGGGCAATTGCCTGGGGCCCAATGCCACAGGGTCCCCCCAGAGAAGCTACTTTGCTCAGGCTTCGGCTTCAGCCCCTGGAGTTGGGGCTCTGGGCCCTGGGCTTCAGCCCCATGCGGTGGGGCTTCAGCTTTCTGCCCTAGACCCTAGCGAGTCTAACATGGCCCAGCTCGGCGGACCCCCGGAGACCTGCTCACGGCCCCCTTGGTGGCCCCATGCCCCAGGTTGAGAACCACTGCAGGAAGAGACAGTCGTTGCAATCTCAGCAGAGAAGGCAGTCCGAGGCATGGCTTGCCCAAAGCACGCAGCGCGTCAGTCCCAGAGCTGGGAACAGAACCCAGGGCTCTTTCCTAGCATTTAAAACTAGCTGAAAAAACATGGTTCAAATTAAACATTGTCTCTGTTTGGAGACCAAGTATGGAAAATGTAATCTCAGAGGAGAACATTTCAGAAAGTTATCAGGGATTTATACTTTAAACTGTTCTGTAACCCTAAGGATACCAGTCACTACCAGAACCATTATGTTATCTATCACAGACTTCTATTTAGTGACGGAAAAAACAAAAAATGATTGCATTCATCTAACTCAGGGGCGGGCAAACTTTTTGGCCTGAGGGATGCATCCGGTTTCCAGAATTCTATGGAGAGCCAGTTAGGGGAGGCTGTGCCTCCCCAAACAGCCAGGCATGGCCCAGCTCCCACCCCCTATCCGACACCCCCCCCCGCTTCTCGCCCCCTGATGCCCCCCTCCCTGAGACTCCTGCCCCATCCACCTCCCACACTCCCTGTCCCCTGACAGCCCCCCCCCGGGACTCCTGCCCCATTCAATCCCCCCTGTTCCCTGTCCCCTGACAGCCCCCGGACCTCCCACCGCCCCATCCAACCCCTCCTCTCCTTCCTGACTGACCCTCCAAGACCCCTGCCCCATCCAACCACCCCTTCTCCCTGTCCCCTGACTGACCCCGGAACCCCTGCCCCTGACTGCCCCCCACCGCCCCATCCAACCCCCCCTCCTTCCTGACTGCCCCCCCAGAACCCCTGTCCCCATTCAACCCCTCTGTTCCCACCCTCTGACCACCCCAACCGCTATTCACACCTCCGCCCCCGACCACAACGCCGAACTCCCCTGCCCTCTATCCAATCGCCCCTGCTCCCTGCCCCCTTACCACGCTGCCTGGAGCACCGGTGGCTGGTGGCACTACAGCCGCGCTACCCAGAGCGCCAGGACAGGCAGACATGCCGCCCGGCTGGAGCCGGGCCATGCCACCGCGCAGCACAGAGCACCGGGTCAGGCCGGGCTCTGCATCTGCGCTGCCCCAGGAGCTCACAGCCCCACCACCCAGAGCTTTGCGCCGGCAGCAGGGTGAGCTGAGGCTGCAGGGAAGGGGGAACCGCGGGGGAGGGGCCAGGGGCTAGCCTCCTGGGCCAGGAGCTCAGGGGCCGGGCAGGACGGTCCCACGGACCGGATGTGGCACGCAGGCTGTAGTTTGCCCACCTCTGATCTAACTAATAATTTTCCATGAGAAAAAAAAGAACAATGTTTGGGGCAGAGCAGTGTGGGGGAGGGGAAGGGTTGTTAAAAAGTTCCAAAGAGTTCATGAAATGCAAAATTGCACTGGATTCTCCAGTTACTTGTGCTGAACATAAAAATCTAAACCTTTCCCAAGAGAACATGCAGACTTTGGGCCTGATTTTGGCCTCAGATATACATTTGCAACTCCAGCTGAAGTCTTGCAAGCATGTGTTTGAGGATGGAATTTTGGCTGTTAAGGACCTGATCCAGAATCCATTGCAGGCAACAAATAGATTCCCACTGAGCTCAATGTGCTCGCACCAGGACTGATCATTATTGGATGGCTCTCATCATCAGCTAGATCCTAGCAGGGAAAGTGGATTAAAGGTCAGCAAGACTTGGTGTATGACACTGAAAACTTGCATAAGAATAACAGCCGAAAATAATGCAAGAGTACAACAAGCACAGGCATAATTTTTGCCCTCCTTAAAAAAAATTGGCATTGATTAACGTATGCAAGAGAATGTGCTGTTTAACACTGCGGTTTCCATTCCAAAAATCCTGGCAACTTCTCATCTCTATTCTCAACAAATTGATGGATGGTAGCAATGAAACAGAGGAATGGATGTAATGTGTTGTAGCAGCGCTCCACACGAGGCTGACCAACACCTCCTCTTCCCTTGTCCCAGTTACTCTGGAACCCCATCAGAAATCCAGAGCTGCATATTACAGGAAACGTACTTGTTTCTCTTTGGTTTTCGGAGGAAATGGGCCTTGAAGAAAACAGCGTTTGCCGTTCAAACAGCAGTTTGAGTTGGATGGAATCCATAATTCAAGTACAGAATTACAGCCCAATCGAAAGCCCATTGAGGCCAATGGATAGACTCCCATTGACTTCTGTGGGCTTTGGATTAGGTCTTTCTGTGACTATGATTATCTGGGCCTCCCATGTAAGCAGCCTCTGATTGTGCCTTCTCTTTTGACAGTCTGAACATTTACATATTTTGGTGTCCCGGGGGAGGGGGACCCTCTGGGTGCTGAAATGAAATTCAAATAAATAAGGGTCTAGTGCTGTTCTGCCTGACCCCCTGCTCAGCTCCAGTGAAGTCAGTGTCATTGCCGTGGTGGAGTTTAGCCCATAAACTCAAATTTACAAACCAAACCAAACCTGGAGATGCTCCGTAAGTGTCCGATGTTCAGAGGGCAGGTGCTCTGCAAGTTTTAAAAATCGTGTCTCTTTAAGGTGGCTCATCTTGGGCACCCAAAACTTGAGGATTCCAAAATCACTTGGCTTTATATTTTATAAATACTATTGAAGTGTTTTTAGAGAAACAGAGCCAGATTCTAATCCCCCCCACACACATACACACTCACTTTCTCCAATGCTTCAGGTACCGTTGAGATTGCAGAGCAGCAAGAAATCCAGCCACCTCGGGACATCTGTGTTGTGGTGGAAGTAACATAGAGCTGGCCTAGCCAGCCCTACAACACTCCCCCACCCACTTCTGGCTCCAGCATAAGGGATAAAGCAGGGGTGTGGTCACATTGCTGCTGCACTCTGGTGGCCCCAGACAGTGTAACAGGATTGTGCAGGGCTAATTTCTACTGTTATAATCTGCCCTGAGTCACGGCCACTGCAGAGCAGCCCCGCTCCAGGGACAGATCCAGGAACAAACTGTGACTCAGCGTGACAGTTCCTCTGCGGCTCCCACTTGGCTCTGAGGGGGGAGCACATTACCTTTTGGGGGAGCTGCTCACTGAACTCCGTGCATCCAGATAGCTACTCTGGCTGTCAAATGGGAGGGCATATCCAGGCCTCTTTCCCACTCCTGGTCCCTCCCCCACCACGTGTTTTCAGGGCAAAGGAACAGGTGAGTAGCCCTTGATCTCCTCCTCATAGCCAGAGTCACCATCTGAGCAGAACCAAGCAGGGTTCCTCTCCAGCATGGTAGAGCAAGGACCGTGACAACCTAGCCCTTGGCGTATAGCGATTTGGGAGATCTGCACTCTGCATGTTGGAAGAACTGGGTTTTGTCCCCAGCTCTCCCAGAGTCTGTTTCCTCATCTGCAAAAGGCAGGAGATATTTGACTAGCTGACAAGGCTGTTATGAGGATTCATTCATGAGTGTTTGGAAGTGGCTTTGAGAGCCCTACAGAAGTGCAAAGCATCCTCTGTATTGGATCAGCAATTGCTGGAAATGTCCTTGCCAATTCCATAAACGGCGAGTGGCACAGACTCTCTTCCAGCTCCATTTTAATGTCTCTTCCATCTGCTCCAATGATTGAACTAACTGCCCGAAGTCTGGAGGTTTCCCAAAGACCTGAATGGCCAGCAATGCCTTTGGGGGGGGGGGTCAGACTTAAGAACTCTTATTGCTGGCCACATTCCACTCTATTCCCCTTCTTTTAGACAAGTTTCTGTGATATTTTACAACTGGATTGAGTTAGAAGGACTATTTTCTGGCTGGCTGAAGAATTTTTTTTAAATATATTTTAGTCTCTCACACATATGCTTATGTTGGAGAATTTTTGTCTTTTCTTCACCTCGCTTTGTTAAAACAAAATGATTGGCAATCCGCACACTAAGCAGTAGAGCTGAGAGCAGGTGCTCTGATGTTCAAAACACTTGGTCTTGTCACCTATGATGGATACATCAGATGACCTGCCAAGAAACTCTTGCTGCAAACAGGGCAGTGGAGACTTGGAGTTCACTGAATTTCAGAGCCAAAAGTCAGGTATTGGCCCTGAATACTTCAGGTATCAGCTATTTCCATTTCACATCTCTAGGATAAAATAATATTTGTGGTGTGACCTCTGAGAAAAATCTCACCACCAAAACCCCACTGACAAAATTATGCTTCACTTGAGTTAAGCATTCCTTTTTAAGACAGCACTTATGCACATGCTTCACTTTAAGCATGTGATTAAGTCCCATGACATTAAAGGTAAGCCCATGTTTAAGTGCTTTCTTAGATCAACGCCTTTCTGCTGAAGTTTTTTGGAGCCAGATCCTCAGCTGGTGTAAAGTGATGTGCCTCTATAGCAGGACTAATTAATACCACCAAAAGATTTGAGCCAACGATTTTTTTCTAAAAGTTCTCCAGGTTGAAGGAAGAGTGTCAGAATGTGTTCTCTAGTTGTTAAAGCTGGGTGGAGTCAGCTAGAAATCCTGGGTGTATTCCTGGCTCTTCCGCCTACTTGCTGTGTAACCTGGGGCAAATAGAGAAACTGAGGCACAGAGAGGGGGCTAGCTGTAAAATGAGTTTAATCCTACTTATAGACCTCACAAAAGCTGAGAATTAATGAATGTAATATGCTTTGAAATCTCTGAATGAAACTTGCTATGTAAATACGAAGTATCTTTATTAGTACACAAATTAGGGACTCTCTAAATCTAAGTCCTTCTCTTCCCATGTTATGATTATATATAGCCATGCACCTAATAGACATGTGATCAGTAAAACCACCATTGAAACCTTTCTTAAAGATATTGTCCAATTTATCTTCCCCTCTCTCCTCCTAACAACAGTCAGCCCACTTAATGATCCACAGATATTTTGGCTCTGATATGCTGTTTAAATGCCTTTCTGTCCGTACATCCAGAGCCGTTCTCTAGGGGTAGGTGTTGTGAAAATTCCTTGCAATCTTCAATTTTTTTTTCATTTTAAATATTACAGGATGACAAAGGCTAAAGGACTTTCAAAAGTCTGATGTCAACCACTGGGGATCTGAGCTGCACTTGGGTGGAACTTGGTCTTTGTGACTCACTGAAAAGGTATTTGTAATATATTGGAGCAATATTAAATGCCTAAATAAATAAATAAATAAAACCATAAAAGCGAGAGAGAATTTTCAAGGATGGACTAAGAACAGACCCAAACCTTTAGCCAAAATACAAACTCAGCCCGACCCAAACTTTTTTTTTTTTATTAAAGCTTAGAACAATTTGGATGGCTTTCACCCGCCTGCACTCTCAGTATTGTTCAGTTTCATGGGCCTCTGCCCTTCCTTTTTCCGATTGGAACTAGAAGTGGATAATTTCAGTCCAGTTTTGCAGTTCAGCAGTTTTGTTTAGCATCTAAAAATTGCAGATGCTTTTCCAGATGGAACCTTCTTTGGTGCACTCATTGCTAGCTAGCACGTTTCTGACACAGGGCTTTAACATATCATTGCCACTTGTGTTAGAAGCAGGCAAGCGGCAAAATACTCACATGGAAAATCAATCTCTATGGCTCTATCTTAATCAAAGGGCCTGCAGCTTGTTTAGTCATTTAGGGCACGTCTACACTTGCAAAGTTACAGGGCCGGTAGTTACAGCGCTGCTCAGAGAGTGACGAAGGGAAGCCGCTGTTGTGTGTTCACACTGATCGCTGCCTGCGCAATAGCATGTTCACACTTGCGGCGCTATTCGGAGCTGTGCACTCTGGGCAGCTATCCCACAGAGCACCTTTTTCTCTTTTGCCGCTAAGACTTGTGGGAAGGGGTCGTGAGGCATCCTGGGTCCTGTCCCAAAGCCCCATGATGCATTGCTTCACATCCCAGCAATCCCTGTGCTTCCATCTGCATTTGGAGCCATCTTTCAAGGGTTTGTGCACTGCGCCCCCTGCCTCTTTCTGGCTGCAGGAATGGATCCTGAGCTGTTGACAAGAATGCTGCTTGCACTGACCAACACATCACAAGTGGCAGTGGAGTTATTCCTTAAACTACAAAGGCAAGAGGCGTGCAACATTGATCTCGCCGCGCATACTAGCTATGAGATGAGATTGCTTGTGGCATTCATGGAGGTGTTGACCACAGTGGAATGCAGCTTTGGGGCTCGCGAAACAAGCACTGAGTGGTGGGATCACAGCGTGATGCACGTCTGGGATGACGAGCAGTAGCTGCAGAACTTTCGCATGAGGAAAGCCACATTCATGGGACTGTGTGATGAGCTCGCCCCAGCCCTGCAGCACAAGAACACAAGAATGAGAGCTGCCCTGTCACTGGAGAAGCGCGTGGCAATTGCACTGTGGAAGCTGGCTACTCCAGACTGCTACTGATCGGTTGCTAACCAGTTCGGAGTGGGAAAGTCGACCGTTGGAATCGTGTTGACGGAAGTGTGCAGGGCCATTAATTGCATCCTGCTCCGAAAGACCATGACTCTGGGCAACGTGCATGAGATTTTGGATGGCTTTGCACAAATGGGCTTCCCTAACTGCGGAGGGGCGATAGACGGCATGTACATTCCAATTCTGGCATCAGACCACCTAGCCACTGAGTACATTAATCGCAAGGAATATTTCTCAGTGGTTTTCCAGATGCTTGTGGATCACCGTGGGCATTTCACAGACACTAATGCAGGCTGGTCTGGAAAGGTGCATGATGCACGCATCTTTTGGAACACTGGTGTGTTCAAGAAGCTGCAAACCGGGACTTTCTTCCCTGACCAGAAGATCACCGTCGGGGGAAGGGAGATGGGGGAAGGGAAGTTCTCAATAGACGGAGGGGTCCCGGGATGGCTATAGATTTGTGTATGTCCAGGGATCATACCCAACCTTCTCCTTTGGAGTACGATGCGGCAGGTGCTGTACTTCAGCCGGGCCAAACTGCAGAGGGCTGGGTGTTGAGTGCAGTGGGTAGTGGGAGGCCACACTGCTGGACTGTGAGGAATGCTGCGGGTAGAGAGTGAAGTCAGGAGGTTGATAGCAGTGTGTTGCGGGGGGGGGGGGAGGGGCATGGGAAAGAGTTTTGTGACAGTGGCTGCAGGGGAAGGCGAGCGCCGAGCTGCTCAGTTTGAAGAGCTACAATCGCCTGGAGCATGTCCACTTCACGCTCCATAACTGTTAAGAGCAGCTCCGTGGCTTCTTTCTGGTGTGCTGCATTCTCCTTTTAGTCCCTTTTCTCGCTGTCCCACCACTCCTTCAATTCCTGTTCCTCGGCGGCGGAGTGCATCATAACCTCACGCATAAAGTCCTCCTTAGTTCTTTGTGGTCACTTTCTAATTGTGCACAGCCATTCTGCCGCCGATAACAAAGAGGGAGGCTGGGCTCCCAAGGTCATCTCTGTGAAGTTTAAACGCTACATTTTACAGAAGCAGTATTGTTTGCAACACAGACAACACTGATTCAGTGCTTTGAAACACAGCCAGTACTCACACACCTGTCACTAACTGGCTGATACCAGGCAAGCACACATGAGCCACAAGACCCCCACATGGTGAGTAGCCGTAGGGGCAGGGGAAATCACTGTCCCCGGACCCTGCTGTACACTGGGCATGTGGCTCTTGGGCACTTGGGGAGAGCCAGCACTGTAGGGGGGGCTTGATAATCATTCCTGTCCCCACACTTTCCACAGGAGGTGATCATTATGGAAGCTATCTCGCTGCTGAGGGTGAGCAGGGAATCAAGGGAGGGTTTTCCCCAAGCCTGCAGCTTCCTCCCTGGCCCCTATGCGTCTTGCCTGTGTGCAGCAATGGTCCCCCGCACCCGTGATGGCACAGTGGCACAGGAAAGTTACCATTAATGGGGCAAGAAACAAAGCAGCTCTGCCAAGGAACCTGCGGGAGCGGATTGCCCAGTATCTCCACAAGAGTTTCCTGGAGATCTCTGGGGAAGATTCCCGTGAAGTGAGGGAGTCTATCAACAGCCTGTTCTGACGCTCAGACTAGGCATGAGGTGGGAGACAAGCCTGCTCTCTGCAACCCTCCTGCCCCAAACAACTCGCTTCAGCGATTCCCAAAATCAGATCCACTTACCAAGGGCCTCCGCTCCTGTTTGCGCTTCGCCAAGATCTGACTGCTGTGACTGGCGAGGCTCCTCCAGGGTAGAAAAGAGCTCCTGGCTGCATGCATCTCTGGCCTCTGAGTCATCCTCTGCCTCTGGGTCCTGCTTCACATCCTCCTCCAAGATTTCCTCCTCCTGGCTTCGTCCACTCTTGGCTGGACACGACCCAACGAAGTATCCACAGTGGCCTTCGCAGTGGAGGTGGGGGTCACTGCCGAGTATCGCGTCCAGCTCTTTGTAGAGCCGGCAGCTCGTGGGCGCAGCACCGGAGTGGCTGTTTGCCTCCCGTGCCTTGTGTCAGGCGTTCCGCAGCTCCTTCACTTTGACCCTGCACTGCAATGTGTCCCGGTCACGGCCCCTTTCTATCGTGCATCTAGAAATCTGTCCGTAGGTATCAAAATTCCTACGGCTGGAGCACAGCTGGGACTGCATAGCCTCCTCTCCCCAAATGCCAGTGAAGTCCAGCAGCTCGACATTGCTCCAAGCGGGGGATCGCCTGGTGCGTGGAGCAGGCATGGCCACCTGGAAAGATGCACTGAGACCACTGCATGTGCCACCGAGCAAACACAAAGGGGACTTTCAAATTTGCAAAGGAATGTATGGGGTGGGACTGATGGTTGGTCACCTGAGGGCAGAGCAGTAGAGTTCAAACCAATGGCCAGAGAGGTGAAAACAGGCATTGTGGGACAGCTCCTGGAGGCCAATCGCAGCGCTGTAATCGCCACGGTGTCTACACTGTCAGCGCTATAGCCCCGGCGCAGAAAGCTGTACGCCTCTCGTCGAGGTGGGTTTTTTAGAGCGCTGCATCTGTGCAGTTTCTGCGCACTAAGTGGCTTGGCAGCGTGTAACCTCGGGAGGTACAGTGCTCAGAGCTGCTTTACTGCGCACTAATTTGCCAGTGTAGATGGGGCCTTAGATTTGTGCAGAGTGGCTGCAACATATATGTAAACTGCTACCATTCCGATTAACACCTTTTCCACCCCATTTGCACAGGGGTAAATGATGACAAGAGGGGCAAGGCAGTGCCTTAAAGTGAGTGGAAATAGTCTTCAGGCCCCTAGCTGACATAGCTGTGCCAGCAAAGCCCCAGTGTAGCTGCAGTTATCCCCGCAACGTTCAGTCAGGGAACGGGGATAAGCCGTGCACTAGAAGCTGACTCATCAGGAAGCTAAACCCTTTCTAGGGTAGCCCGGTCTACATGACAGGCTTGATTCTGATTTACACTAAGGCCCCTTTACTTCATTCTGGCAGCATAAAGGGGCCTTAGAGTGGGCATTAATTGCATTTACACACCCAATGCAAGGCCCTGTACACTTCCAGAGTGCTGGAAAGGGCTTAGGCATGGTCTACAGCGTTTCTGAACCCGTATCAATATTCCAGTTATGGGCTGTGATTTTTTTTAACTGGAATAATGATGCCCATAAACCCTTAGTGTGGACACAGGTATAGCATGTTTACACCAACATAGTGGATTCCCCTTCCTATTCTGGTATAGTTAAAGCGGTCCAACCTTTGTGCGTATCCAAGCCCTGAGTGTAAGTGAGAATCAGGCCATCTCTGGTTCCAAACCAGGCTTGCTGAGCTGGTTTTAAACTGCATAGGGTTTGGAGAGAAATTTCGCTAATGCAAAGCAGGAAAAAAAGGCCCCTTGGTGGTAAACTCCAAGCTGCAGAAAGCCTGTCATGCCACATCCCACAATGTGGAAGAAATATGGGGAGGGGGAGTAATATCTTCCCATTTTATTCTCTGGTAAATTTGACAGGCTGACCCGCAGGGGCAGATTTTTGGCAGTCCTGTGCACGCTGGTGAGAAGAATGAGCGAGTGCGAGGAATTCCCCCTATGCTTTGTGCCTATGCTCGGGGGCCGCCAGAGCTGGTACCGGGAAGCAGAGCTGACCAAAACTGATTGCTCCCTTAGGTGGCTGAGCCACAAGAACAGGGAGGAAAAAACTTGTTGCAATGGCAATGGAAACGTTTCCGTTGTTCTCACCACCCCAAACCAAACCATTTTCATTTCAGGCTGGATGAAATATTTCAGTCCGTTTTGCGATGTGAACCCTTTTCTCTTTAATTAAATCTAGCTACAAAGCACAACAAAATGTAGTTTTGCACAAAAAGTAGAAAGGTTTCCCTTGCAAAATGGCAAAATGAAAAATTTGGGTTTTTTTTGTCTTTTGTTGGGGGGGGGGGGGGTTGTTTTTAAGTTCCACAGCATAGCCTGATAAAAACTCCAGTACCGTGCCGCACAGACTCTGTCACAGAGAAAGCAAGTGTATGTTTGCTACAGGACTCTCACACCAGTACCAGCACTTGGAACACTGCTAAGTGCTGCGGCCTTGTCCTGCTACACCCTACACCCCGACCTCCCCTGGGAAAAGGAAGCGTTCAAGGCTAAGGCCGCCCGCTGTCCTTAGCTCACCCCGGCGCGCTGTTCCAGCCCAGAGTTTAGTGGCAGTGTAATGAGCGACCATGCAGCACAAAACTGAAACTCGATCCCTTGCTCCGGGCTCTCCACGGGGAGTGTTGTGAAGACAGTGAGTCCAGCACTTTGGATAAGAAAGTACAGGGACACCCCTGAAAGCCTCAGGGCAGCATCAGGAGGCCAGGGAGTAATTAGCAAACAAGCTGCTGCTGGCGGCGGCAGGGTAGGATGTCAATGAAACCCTCCCAAGTGCATTCTGAAAAGAGTCTACCTGGCACCTTTCGGTCTTGAGCAAGTAAGGGCCAGATTCGCAAGGGCACTAACCATGCACACAGGGGCCTAGCAGGATTTTCCAAAGCTCCTAAACAGGTTAAGTGACGAGCTGCCATTGATTTCAATTAAACTGGGGAAAAATTGGCCAGCTCCACTGTCCATAAAATAACACCACTCTATGGAACAGCTTTAAGGCACCAGACAGTAGAGCAGAGCAGGATTTAGGTTAGCCACCTGGGCTCCTCTCTGGATAATGGTGATGGGACAAGTGTCTTTTTAATACTTATGTAGTTACACTGACAAAGGTAAGTACATGATTTAAATGACTAGTTATTATTTTATTACAGTAGCACATAGGGGCCCCAGTCATGGATTGGTGCCCCATTGTGTTACATGCTGTACAAACCTGAGACCCTGCTCCTAAGAGCTTACAGTCAGAGTGATATTAATATTCGAGTACTATTTACGTAATGTTAGGCTCCATTGGAAAGCCCAACTAGGGCTATTAAATGGGAACTGTGTGTTCAATGGATAAGATTACATTTTCTTTTTAAATACTTTGCAACTGATCCTTTTCTCAGATACATTGGTGTAAAACAGGAGTAACTCCACGCAGTCAATGGAGTTACAGTGAGAGGTCAATCAGGTCTGTTTTTTATGTGTGTTATTTCTTCATAGACCTGATAATCAATTCTGTGTTAAGGAATTTCAAGGTATAACTTACAGCATTTAATTTTAGAATGTCCTTGTTTCATATCATAGTCAGTCTCAGGAGAGAAGTGGTCACAATATCTTGGCTTGGCAGACTGCAGAACTTCACAGTGGGAATTGTAATAAACCATATTTAAATACAAACTGAAAATAAAAATGGTGGCTGTGTGTTTCAGCCAATTTTGCCACTTTGGGGACATATCCTCAAACTGTGTAGTTGTCATGATGGCAGGCACTAGAGCTAAAGCTGTGCCAGTCTATGAAACAAAGCAAACAAACTAAGGGGGAAAATACTGAAAAAGTAAAAAAGGACCAAATCATAGTCCCATTGAAATCAAGAGCAAAACATCCATTATTCGTCCCAGTAGATGTGGAATCTGGCCCATTATGTGTTGTTTGAATGCCTGGATTTGTACTTAAAGATTGTTTGCTGCTTTCTCCCTGCATGAACTAAGGAAAAACCAAACCAATCATTTGTTAACGTGGGCTGAGGAAGAAAGGATGGTTTGGAGTTAAGGCACTGGAAGGGGACTCAGAAGATATGGGTTTGAATCTTAGCTCTGCCACATACTTCCTGTACGACCCTGGGGAAATCATTTAATCTCTCTGTGCTTCAGTTCTCCATCAATAAATAGGGATAATGATTCTTCCAGTCACACAGTCCTTGTCTGAATTGTAAGCTCTTCAAGGTAGGGACAGCCTCTCACTCTGTACAGCTCCTAGCGCAATGGGCCCCAATCTTGGTTGGGGTTCCAGGCATTACTGTAATAGAAATAATAATATTGATGAAAACAGATCTATTATGTACATCTCTCATCTCAGCTGGGGCAATATTACTAATTAGCACCTTGTACAGGAAATCCATTTCTGTTTAACAGGCTCCGCACCTAATAACTAAAATTTCATTCTGTATTTACAGGATGTTTTTGTTCACATAAACAGCACTTCCCTGTGTAATTCTAAGCTGGGGTGATGCATTTGCCAAAATATGGACTGCCACAATTGACCTTAATCCTTCCATGGGATACTCTCCCCAGCTGAGATGAGAAGTCGCTCATTTCATTTCACTTAGGCCAGGCAGCTGAATAGAGGTTTCCAGTTACTAATGTTTACAGTCATTGGTTTTGCAACATTACCAACCTCTGGGAATGAAAGCTCCTGGCAAGGGAGTCATTGGGGCTGTACAGCCTGAGTGGGAAACATGATCATAGAGGTGAAGGTTTAGTTCTTCCTTCCTCATGCCTCCCATCCTGAGTGTCTATCTCATGGTCCATAAAACACAAGCTCAGATGGAAAATATTCCAGCTTCTCCTGGGGATGCTTGGAAGGCTGTCAAGCGCTCCGGGCCAATAGCAACGCTCTTGCTGCTAGCCAATAACAAGCCAGGCTGCTGTGTAAGAGGTAAGACTCAGTGTCCCAAACTACACACAGGGGACTGGAAAAACCTGGTTTCAGCTCGTTGAATATTGGACGAGCTCAAAGTACACATTGATTTTGTGATGTGTCCCTACTCCTGCCTGCTTAATTAATATAGGAAGTAGTGTGCCTTAAACAATTAAATGGTGTTCAGTGCCTATGGATTTCAGAGCAGCAGGAATGCTGTCAAGAATCCATATCTACTTAACTCAAATCAGAGGCATGGATGATTGGAGGAATCAGACTATGAACATAAGAATACAAGATACTTGAATGAGTAAGTGATTCACGTGCATGATCATTCCTTAGCCGTGGAAGGCCCCAATACAATTGTTTGTTTATTTTAAAATGGAAACTTGCATTTCCTTCCTTTCCATGCTGCTAAAAGGAGTGATAAAGAAGACAGAGATGGGTTTAGGGATCAGGATGCAGAGTGGATGCTGATTCACATACCAAATTCCAAAAAAATCTGGGTTTGTTTGGATTCAGGGTGTTTTGTTTTTTTGTGGCCCATCTCCAAAACAGCCTATATATTATACCTCTGGTGCCACAGTTAAGCCTATTCCAAGTCAATCAACTTCTTTGTGAAACTCAGAAAAAAGCATGTATCAAAACCATGCAAATTTTCATGTTTTGAGTAGTTTTCATGCCAGACCACTTAAAGCTTTCACTTAAAACTGAGCCCAGGTTTGCTCAAAATATTAGCCAACTTTTTAAAATTTTTCTCATGCATATTTAGTCTGGAATGAATTACAAGCAGGTGAGTTTCACAGGATTTTGCAGAGTTCTCCAGTCAAAACTGTTTAAAGAAGATTTGTTGCTGTATAAGTGCATGAATTAACTATACATACATTATAAAATTACTTTTCTTGATACAAGTACATCAATATGTTGAAAGTCTGCAAATTTATTATTCCTCTATGAAGAAGAGAAAAGGATTTTCATTTTTAAATTCATACTTAGGCAAATTATTTTCTAAATGAAAAATATAACTGCACATGAAGCCCAAGCAACACATTTTACACACAACACTTCTCCTGCTGTTAAGCACCACCCATCGCTGTTAAAATACACACTCCTACGTATGTAGCATGTTCTCACGTTTGCAGCATACCCTCACACCCTCTTTCAGACACAATGCATCCAATCTCATTCTCGTCTATACATTAGGATAGGCCAGATCCTCAGCTGGGGTAAATTGACACGGCTCCACTGACTTCCGTGGAATTAAGGCAATTAACATCAGCTGAGGATGCAATGTACATTCTTGCAGCACCCCTTGTTACTCATAATCATTCATGCTGTAGGAAATCAAGCCAAGCAGTATACAGACCTTTTCTATATTTCAGTTAGGCAAGCTTTTTCTTGGGTTTCCCTCCTCCAGCCAATTCCTTTAATGTATTCACTTGTCCCATGAATGTATTTGCTCTTGTTAATCCCCTAGGACTCCGTCGGATTCTTCTCCATGTGCTGCTGGATAGAGGAGGCCCACGGGGACACACTGGTATGGTTGAGTGTCAGAAATTCACTTATTTCAAATAAATCAACTGACTGGTTATTAGGGAAGGATTTGGAAAGAATGAGGATGATGCGGCCTCAATATTGCTCATTCTTTTTTCTCTTACTCCTTCTCACGTTGTTGTGTTAGTTTGAGTCATCTCTCTACGGTTCAAAGGGCTGTTTGTTTTGTGCCTCGGCTGTCCCGTGAAGCCTGCTTTCTTTAAAGATGTTCTCTGCTTTTATTGCTGAAATCTAATTGTGGCTCTCTGGGCTTTAAAAAGAAAAATACGGGATGACACTACGTCTTAATTCCAGGAAAAACTGATGCTGTACTGAAGGTGCTGCTCTATTTTCTCTCTGTGTCTCAGATCTAAAAGCAAAATGTTCCTTGCCTCTATCGAATAATGATTTTTCTGCTTTTTGGAATGCCAGTTAATGCCTCATTAACAGAGATGTCTGAGCTATATAGTTCAGTTCCGAACTGCCACAAGGTCCATGGCTTGCTTGGACCCAGGGTTTGGCTTTGGGGCCTTCTTTGCCTTTACATCTCACCACTAAATAGCCAAGGAGAGTAATGGCCTTATACAGCTAGCCCTCAAGAGTTACCCCAGATAGAGCCTCCTCGGGGGGACATTGTTGTGACTAGGTACTGAAAGGTACCAAACTAAAATGACTCACTTGTGTTCCCCAGAAGTGCAGGCCACCAATAGATGGATACTGCCTGGCAAACACAATCAGACATGCTTTAGTCATAAGGTAAACGGCAGTATAGTCATGGGAGGAGATCATTTTGAATCCACTGGCCTGGGGCTGCATCCTGATATTAGGGGGTAATAACTTCTCCAGCACTCGGGGTCTTTAAATCAATTTCAAATGCCTTTCTAAAAGATATACTCGAGTTCAGCCACAAGTTATTGACCTGGATGTGGGGATCACTGGCTGAAATTCTATGGCCTGGGTTATACAATCATAACGGTGCTACCTGGCCTTAAAATCTGTGAACGCATGAAAAATTCAGAAAGGTAATGAACAGGGCCGGCTCCAGGCACCAGCTTAACAAGCAGGTGCTTGGGGCGGCCAAGGGAGAGGGGCGGCACCTGCGGCAATTCGGGGGCGGCAGGGGCAGGTCCCTCACTCCCTCTAGGAGCGAAGGACCTGCCGCTGAACTGCCCCCGCCGATCGCAGCTTTTTTTTTTGCTTGGGGCGGCAGAAATGCTGGAGCTGGCCCTGGTAATGAACAAACTCCTGCATGGTCCAGTTCAGAAGAAAAACGAGATCATTAGAGTCAGCTCTGCATGCTGGCAAAGGCCAAGCTTCAAGGAATGCAGGTGGGACAGGAAAGTGAAGTAATTTAAGCTCATACAGAAAATGAAATGCAAAAAATATTCTGGAATTGCCTAAAGCACATTTTTGGACCGGCGTCATAGTCCTGCACACAGAAAAGATTCTCTTTGCTGGTAACAAATAATGGGATAGCAGACATCTTCCAGTGCTGTCAAGTGCAGTTTGGGTGGGAATCTCAAAAGGCAATTATCAGCACAGGATTTTCAGGAGTTTCTGAAAATCTCCTCTATGACTTTTCCCTTTTTTCTTGCTCTTCCCTCCAGCATCACAAATGATTGGTTAGAGTAGTGCAGTGGTCTTTGAAGGAAGAAGTTGATATATCAGCTGCTTTGGCAGATTAGAAGGGGGGAAATGACAATGAAGGGAGACCCCTTTAAATTCAGAAATGGTTTCTCTCTGTTAAAAAGGGCAATATTCCCTTTATATACCATTGAGCTAGCGTGCTAAAAATAATAGCCTCGGTGCAACCGGGAGCAGTGGGAGGGTCTAGCTCCCCCGAGGACAAACCTTGCTGGACCCCAGGGGTGCAGGACAGCTAGTCTGAGCTTCTGCCCCTGCTACTGCAGCTACACTACAATTGCTGGCATACCTGTTGGATGAGAGCTAGCACTAGTGTTCTTCCTCAAGCTGGGAATCATATCCCCAGCTCCAAGTGTAGACTGGGACGGGTTGGGTCACAGAAACCCCCTTGGGACGGTCACCTGATGTGCTGAAACTACCTCTGAGCCCGTTTTCCCTGCCAGCTTGGGACTTCAGTATCCTGTCTTGTTGAGCCAGACATGTTAGCCTGCTCCAACACAGACCCAGGGTCTGAACCACATCCCCCACAAGCTGCAGACTTAACTGAAAACAGCTTAAGAAGTGCTCCTGTCTCTAGCACCCTGACACCTAGTTCCCAATGGGATCCAAACCCCAAATAAATCCGTTTTACTCTGTATAAAGCTTATACAGGGTAAATTCATAAATTGTTCACCCTCTATAACACCGATAGAGAGATATGCACAGTTGTTTGCTCCCCCAGGTATTAATTACTTGCTCTGGGTTAATTAATAAGCAAAAAGTGATTTTATTAAGTATAAAAAGTAGGATTTAAGTGGTTCCAAGTAATAACAGACAAAACAAAGTAAATTACCAAGCAAAATAAAACAAAAACACGCAAGTCTAAGCCTAATACAGTAGAAAACTAAATGCAGGTAAATCTCACCCTCAGAGATGTTCCAATAAGCTTCTTTCACAGACTAGACTCCTTCCTAGTCTGGGGCCAGCAATCACTCACACCCCTGTAGTTAATATCCTTTATTCCAGTTTCTTTCAGGCATCTTTTTGGGGTGGAAATGCTATCTTCTGAGCCAGCTGAAGACAAAATGGAGGGGTTTCTAGGACCTTTTATATTCTTTCTCTTGTGGGCAGAAACCCCTATGTTCTCCTGTGCAAAATCACTGCAACAAGATGGAGTCTGTAGCCACCTGGGCAAGTCACATGTCTATGAATGATTCAGCTTTTGGAGGCCGACGCCATTGTTTACATGTTAGTTTGAACTTCCCAGGAAAGCTCAGATGTGGATTGGCATCTCCCAAAGTCCATTGCTAGTTAAGTACTCCCAATTACTTGAATAGCCCCTTCAAACTATGTTGACCAAATCTTCCTTAAGTGCTTTCTACAGCAAACACTTTAAATCAGGGGTCTCAAACTCAAATGACCACGAGGGCCGCATGAGGACTAGTGCATTGGTCTGAGGGCCGCATCACTGACACCCACCCCTTGCTGCCCCCGGCCCCGCCCCCACTCACCCCTTTCATGAGGTCCCGCCCCTGCCCCACCTCTTCCCTGCCCCCATACCAACCCCTTCCCTGAAGTCCTCACCCCAACTCTGTGCCCTCTCTGTCCCCAGGCAGGGTGTGATGGGGGCTCAGGGCAGGGAGTTGAGGTGCAGGAGGTGTGTAGGGTATGGCGGGGGCTCAGGGCAGGGAATTGGGGTGTGGGGTGCAGGAGGGGTGTGGGATGCGGCAGGCGTTCGGGGTGCAGGGTGCGGCGGGGGTTCAGGTCAGGGAGTTGGGGTGCAGGAGAGGTGAGAGGTGCAGCAGGGGGTTGGGGTGCAGGGTGTGGCAGGGGGCTCAGGACAGGGAGTTGGGGTGCGGGAGGGTGTGGGATGTGGCAGGGGGCTCCAGACAGGGGGTTGGGATGCGGGGTGCGGGCTCCGGCCTGGCACCGCTTACCTAGAGCAACTCTAGGGTGGCAGCACCTCTCTGAAGAGAGAGGGTCAGGACTAGGGCAGAAGGGCAGGGGAAGGGCAGCCTGCCCTGGCCCTAGTGAAGAGGGACACTAGGACCTGCCGGAAGCCGGCAGCCTGCAGAGCAGAGCGGAGCGGATTCAAGGTGTGCTGCAGACTCCTGAGTCACCATGTATGTGCTCCAGGCTCCGGGGCAGTGAGGAGGCAGCAATTGGGTGCCAGGAGACACCCCGGGGGGGCGCGTGTGGGCGGCAGGTGCCCCAAACATTGGGGAGCAGCGCACGGGGAGCTTAACAGGCACAGAAAATAACTCGGGGGGCGGGGGTGAGGGGAGTTTGGCAGCAACAGGAAGTAACGGGGTGGGAGGGGGCGTGGGGAGCTCCACGGGCCGCAGGGAAGAGCTCCGCGGGCCGCATGTGTGAGACCTCTGCTTTAAATACAAGCATAGAGCCAACACTCATAACTTCAGATTTAAAAATGATACATGCATACAAATAGGATGAATACATTCAGTAGAACATAACCTTTGCAAAGATCTGTTACATGGCATATCTAGCATAAAACATATTCCAGTTATGTCATATTTACACTCATAAGCATATTTCTATAAAACATTATGGGGTGGAATGTCACATAGACATACCCTTAAATCCATGCTGCGGGTTGAAAGTACTTATATCTGAGAAAGAAAGGGCAAGCCATTGCCAGGACATCAAAGAGATGTAAAAGTGTAGTTTATGACACCTTTGAGCTATTTTGCATATAAAAGAGCAAGACAAAACTATGCATAATGAGAATCTGTAAATAGGTTGCACAAATATATTGATGCAATGCTTATAAAAGCAGTATTTGTGAAAGCACAGCATTGTTGCACTGGACACATGCTCTACGTGATAGAGCACCAGTCATCCAACAAAAATGTTATATGATAGATTTTAATAGGCAAAAGAACAAAGATCAAGCCAACAACCTAGAAATCAACATTAGGGCAAGCCACAGTAGCAAACAAATCAATTTGCAAGCCAAAGTAACATCTGGGGCAGAGTGTTTTGAAACAAGATGCATTGACCAAAATCAGATAAGACTTTGTCAGAAAAAGGAACAAGAGTTAGAAGTGCAACTAGTAAACGTCACACTATTTCCCTGCCTGACACATGGAAAAGTCTGTAATCCAAGAACTGGATTCTTTAATCACCTATCACTTCACAAAATATCTTGTTAAACCTGTCATCTTTAACAGAAAGAACATCACACATTGCACTTTGGAGTAGAAACTTAATTGTGGCTGGTTGGAAAATGCTGGTGGTGAGGTTGCAAGCTGAATTTTTGACTTTTTGTAAAATAAATAAATAAATAAATTTTTGGGGGGGGTAAGGTGTTTCAGTTGCTGAAAACATTTTGGGGTGTTTTTTGACAAAATAAATTGTTTTTCTGTTTTCCAATTAAAAACAAATTTTTCAAGACACGAAGGTGCTTTCTGTGAAAATATTGCTTTGTCAAACAAAAATATCAGTTGGAAAAAAATGTTTTGGTAGAAAAATGTTGACTAACCCTAATTTGCATGTTTTTATTTACTCTATTTTTCCAGCTGGGAAACACCAGATACATCTATATGATGAGTAAGGCTACAATTTTGTCATGGATATTTTTAGTAAAAGTCATGGACAGGTAACAGGCAATGAACAAAAATTCACGGCAGCCATGACCTGCCCCGGACTTTTACTAAAAACATCCCTGACAAAATGGGGAGGGAGGAGGGTCCTCCGGCACCCTGCCTCGCTGCGTGCAGTGGCATGGACTTGCGGCGGAATCCCCCACCACCCGCTGGGGCAGGGGAGCTCCAGTGAATCTCCCGCTGCTCTGCAGGGCTGGGACGGGGGTGCGGGGGGAATGGCTGAGAACTGGGGGGGTCTCCCGCTGCTGCGGCAGCTGGACTGCTGCGGGAGAGTCCTCCCCACCCCCCCGCCACTGCGGCTGGGCGGCTGTGGGGCCCCAATGTCACGGACTTCGCAGAAAGTCACAGAATCCATGACTTCCACAACCTCTGAGACATACTCTTAGCCTTAATGATGAGCGATTGAACTGGTATGGACGGACACAAACCTTGATATTGCCTAAAAAACAGCTTATCTAGAACCCAAACCAAAAATATCCCAAAGCCGTGCTATATTCTCACCATGCTAAACTGAATTGCTCTATAACCAGATTTGTACCCTGATGAAACAATTGCTAATTATTTTGTTCAACGAATTAATTATTTTTTCCTGTTTCCTGATACAACCACTGCTCTGTGTTTTCTACAGAACTTCCTCAGAAAAGATTGCATTAGGACCTACAATAAATATAATATAAAATAAAGCTGTAGTTCTAAACCTGGGCCAGACTGATCAACTGTTGTTCTTGTTAGTGCTAGAGCGGATTGAAAAACAGAATTTCCATCTTACAGAAAATTCCGATAATTTCAACCTGGGGCAGGAATCACGTGAACTGCAACACTCCACAGTGCACTGTGCTGGGTCAGGCAGACTCCGACTCATCGCGAATGGACCCACAAATGAAATATTTGGTTTGGATTTGCCCCAAGGAAAACTGACAAATTTCTGTGTATGGAAACTATATTTTTGGTCTAAAAGACATTTTGGCAGGAAATTCCCAACCTGCTCTAGTTGGTACCTTACTCTGTGAGTAATGCATTGAAATCGATGGTCTCACTGAACTCTATGGAGCAGAACCTCAACTGGTATTAGATGCCATGGCTATGTTAAACTACCCTGGTTTACACCAGCTCAGAATATGGCTGTATGCCCCTATCCCCAGAGATAGGTACTGTGCACGCTGAGGAAGAGGAAATATCCTCGGCTACATTTCTATTTAAACACTGATTTCAAGTCACTCACCAGACTGTTGTTTCCAAAGAGTTGTAAAAACAGAAGTATTTCAATCAAGTTTTAAAAGCACTTATTTGTTTGTTCTCCATGCCAAACAAGTGAACTCTGATTAAACCATCTTTTCCCCATCAGTATTCAGCTTATAAATTTTATAGCAGGACGTCCTTATTCCAAACAATTTTTTTTAAAGTGGCTTTAAACACCATTAATTTCTCTGTGGTTTTAGTGAAGGAAAATGTTATTTTCTTTGTTAACAAAAATGAAAAATATTCCTGTTCCTGGCACGGAGTTTAAATTGGCACTTTATGTCAACTCATACAATTACACAGTCAGGCCCCAATATGAAGTCCCAGAATTCATTGGCACACAGTAACTGCTAAGGAAGTCATTGAAATGATTGTCTAAAGCGAATGCCATTACACAGCACTCAACATGTACAGGATCTACTCCTCTTCCCGCCCGGTTTTTGTGACTGGAAAATGCTTCTCTGTTGATGAGAGAGTACTGTGTGCTGGTCAGAGCCAGGGGACGGGCAATGAAACGTACCCTTGGATAGCACCTAGTTGAGTGACATGAGGACTCTGGAATAGGTTTGTATTGTTTATATTTGGCAATAATTTGGAATGGTGTTTCAACATTTGGTTATTGTTGTGCTGTTTGTGTTTTCTTTTTGTAACTAGTTATAAGTTATGTAATAAGAAAAATGGGAGCTGCCTCGTTAAGAATGGGGGAGGGGGCACTAGAAGCGGGCTCTAAGCACTGTGATTGTGGCCATGTGAGGAAGTGGGCACAGGAGAGCACTCAGCCTATGAGAAGCTCCCAAGAAATGTGGTAGAATTCCAAGAATAAATAGAATTCCTCTTCTAAACTGGGCCTTCTTGTTGAAGGTGCACCAGTAACATCTGAATAAGCACATTTGAAATCCTCGCATGGCAAAATCTGCTTTACAAACATTACTGAGCTACCCTTGCAACATATCACTTAGTGAAATGGAATTACTAGAGTGGTGCAAATAACCCATTTGTCAGTACAGTGGCTGAACCAAAAAATCAGAGCAAAAATTTGGTTTGGGTCAACCCAAAATAAAAAAAACTGCTTGATTCTTTTCCAATGAAATGAAGACGTTGACAAAACTTACATTTGGTTTCCTTTTCGAGGGTTTTTAATCTTTTAACAATTTTTTTAAAATCAAATTGAGTGAAATTTCAAAACAAAATGTCTTTCTGAAATGAACAGTCAAAATGTTTCATTTCAGAAATGCTAAAAAAAACCATTTCCACATTGCCAAAAAATTTTTTTCAACTGAGACAATTTGCTGAAATTGATCCAAATTTGCAAATTGTTTGTCAACCCAAATCTGTATTTTTCAGCAAAATAATAATATAAATTTGCACAAAACATTTCCCATAGATCTAGTCATTACTTAATTTTACACACGAGGAAGCTGCTATTTAAAGGTGGGATTTTCAAAAGCATTCAGGGATGGCCTATATTGATTCCATTGAAATCAGTGGTAAAACTCCAATTGACTTATCATAGAATCATAGAATATTAGGGTTGGAAGAGACCTCACGAGGTCATCTAGTCCAACCCCCTGCTCAAAGCAGGACCAGTCCCCAACTAAATCATCCCAGCCAGGGCTTTGTCAAGCCTGACCCTAAAAACCTCTAAGGATGGAGATTCCACCGCCTCCCTAGGTAACCCATTCCAGTGCTTCACCACCCTCCTAGTGAAATAGTGTTTCCTAATATCCAACCCAGACCTCCCCCACTGCAACTTGAGACCATTGCTCCTTGTTCTTGTCATCTACTATCACTGAGAACAGCCGAGCTCCATCCTCTTTGGAACTCCCCTTCAGGTAGTTGAAAGCAGCTATCAAATCCCCCCCTCATTCTTCTCTTCTGCAGACTAAACAATCCCAGTTCCCTCAGCCTCTCCTCATAGTCATATGCCCCAGCCCCCTGATCATTTTTGTTTCCCTCCGCTGGACTCTCTCCAATTTGTCCACATCCTTTCTACAGTGAGAACTACAGTTGGTTGAAGTTTGGAATTTCTGATGGGGGGAAATTCTGATATTTCAAAATTTCCTTTTGCCCCATCTTGGAATGAAAATTAAAAATTCTTAAATTTCCCACGAAATTAGAACTGGGGGGAAATTTTTGGATGAAGAGTAAAAAATGCAGTTTTGGTCAGATCTGAAACTATTCACAGATCGGACACAAATAGTTTTGACCATTCACAAAATGGCCAGAAGAACCAGTGCTGCTACCTCCACCACTTTTGTACCCCGCACTCCACTTACACGTCTGAGATCCGGGTTCCAATCCTTGCTGTACAATAGATCTAAAATGGACTTCTTCACATCACTGAAAATATGTCCCTTTTGCTTCAAACTAAACATTGTTTTTTTCAATTCCTTTTGGAACTGCCACCACATCAAAGAATTAGTTATTCACCCAGCACTACCGAAAATTCTGGGGAGAAAATTGTTTCAGAAATATCAATACGACTTTATTTAAATGTTTCATTTAGATAAGGTTGAAGTGCTTCATTTTGACTTTATCATTTTGATTAATCTATTATTTTACACTCCCTGGGCCTATACCACAAAGCCCTACTTCCTTTATTGTAGAAGGTTGGCCTTGCAGTGAGAGCACTGACTTAAAACACAGATGATCTGGGTTTGAGTCTCAGCTCTGTCAAAGGCTGCCTGAGTGACACTGGGTATGCCACTAAATCGTTGGGTACTTTAGTTTTCTAACCTGTGCCTGCTAATGTTGAGGGGTGGCAGGAGATGACAGTTTCTTTGAGATCCATGATTCTGATCAGAAGAGAGAATTCAGTGTGTGGGAGGAAGTCAGAGTAAGAACTAATGAATAAAACTGTGTTGAGGAGGTTGTGTTTGAATCCACATTAAGGCAATGGTAGAGGCTTAAATTTAAGCTGAAACTCAAGATTCAGGTTAAAAACTAAATGTGGTCTAGGTTTTGGTGCCAAAATCTTACTCAATCTTTTCATGCTATTTTGCCCCCAAAAGATTAAAATATTATGAAAACAGTGGTTTGTGGGTGATTTTGGCTTATTTCTAATCAAACCCACAACATAGGAATGAAGGATCGGGCCCAATATAGCTAGCACAGATTCCATAATATCATTGTATACAATACTCAGGAAATCTTGTCTCTTATTTATATTGTGTTCTGCATTCTCCCCCTAAGCTGTTCAGATAGAACCTGGCCTCAATATTTGTGGGGTAGGGCCCAGGAAAGACCCCTTCCAGCTACTGGACTATGTTAAATGGTGAATACTCTGGAACTTGAAGTCTTTACACCATGATTTGAGGACTTCAGTAACTGAGCCAGAGGTGAGGGGTCTATTACAGGAGTGGGTGAGGTTCTGTGGCCTGAGATGCAGGGCCGGCTCTAGGCACCAGCAAAACAAGCTGGTGCTTGGGGCAGCACATTTTTAGGGGCGGCATTCTGGCGCGGGCCATGCCACCCCTAAAAATGTGCCCCGGCCGCCCTAACTCACCTCCGCTGCTGCTGCTCGCGCGCCGCTGCTCGCCCTCCCTCCCAGGCTCTCAAACCCGGGAGGGAGAGGGGGATCCCGAGCGGCCGCGGTGCGCGAAACAGCTGATTCGCGCGCTGTGGCCACTCGGGATCTCCCCCTCCCTCCCGGGTTTGAGAGTCTGGGAGAGGGGGGAGACCCTGAGTGGCCGCGGCGCACGTGCTGCTTCTCCCTCTCCCTCCCTCCCTCCTAGGCTTGAGAGGCAGGGCTGGGGATTTGGGGAAGGGGCGGAGTTGAGGCGGGGCCGGGGGTGGGGTAAGAAAAAAACAGGGGGTGGGGGGCGGCCAAAATTGTTTTCGCTTGGGGCGGCAAAAATCCTAGAGCCGGCCCTGCTGAGATGTGCAGGTCAGACGAGATGATCACGATGGTCCCTTCTGACCTTAAAGTCTGTTCAGAAATGGGAATGTGAACTTGTGAAAATCGGTTTGAAGTGGTTTGGATTCACGATTGTCGTTTTGGCCTATACCTAGTTAGGAGAATGGTTTTTGCGAAAATGAAAAATGAAAGGAACAGCTTTGATCATTCATCATATCTAGAAATTCTACCATTTTCTCCTTCAGTGAAAAACCATTCTCCTGCTGGTACCGGACAACAGAGGAATGTACTACTTAACTGAAAATGACAGAAAGTTTGGTACTTTGACCCATCCCATCCCCTGGTTCTTTATGAACTGCTTAATAATTATGGTACCTAGCTCTCATATAGTGCTTTTCATCAGGAGATCTTAAAGTGCTTTACAAAAGAGGTCAATATCATTATCCTCATTTTACAGAGAGGGAAACTGAGACAGAAAGTGGTAAAGTGACTTGCCCAGGGTCACCCTGCAGGCCACTGGCAGAGTTGGGAATGGAACATAGGTCTCTTGACTTCAGTGCTCTATCTGCCACACCACCCTGCTTAGAGGGAGAGCACAGAACTCTGTCTAAATTTTGTTTGAATTTGTATAAAAAATAATTTCCTGGGTCTGGTACACAATGATATTATGGACTCTGCACTAACCATATTAGGCCCAGTCCATCATTCCTTCAGAGAGAGGTCTCCTACTGAATCTAGTAAGCAATCTGCATGCATCAGGAATGCAGAATGAAGCCCAGTGGGAGAACTCACATACACGCATGTGATACGCTTTCATGACTTCCTTCATCCACAGAGATTTGGGCCCTGACGCTGCAAGAACTTACACACCTGCTTAACTTGACTCAGATGAGTAGCCCTATTGATTTCAAGGGCATTACCAGCATGCCTAACATGAAGCACAAGCAGAAGTGGAGGCAATGCAGGCTAGTGGATAGGGCACTGGGCTGGGAGTCAGGAGACCTGGAGTTCATACCACCCTACCATTAATCTGCTCGGTAACTTTGGGCAAGTCTCTGTGTTTCTGTTTCCACTCCTAACCTGGTCTGTTTAGATCATAAGCTCTTTGGGGCAGGGACTGTCTCTTACTACATGTCCGTACAACACCTAGCACAATGGGGCCCTCTTGGTGAGAGACTCTAGGCACTAACATAGAATATGTCTATGCAAGAGCTGCTACAACCATACAGCTGGGTTCTGGAGTGCTATTGTGTAGCTGCTTCCTATGTAGTTAATCCACCTGTCTGAGAGATAGTAGCTAGGTTGATGGAAGAATTCTTCCATGGGCCTCTCTTTGCCTCCACCAAGGGTTAGGTTGACCTAATTACATTGCACAGAGTGTGACATTTTTCAGAACCTGAGCAATGTAGCTAGGTAGCCCTCAGTTTTCGGTGTAGACTAGGCCATAATTTAAATAATAAATAAATAGTAATAAGTGTTTGCAGGATCAGGATTTTCTAGTATCATCTCCACTACTGCCTTAGGCAATCCAAATAGAAACCCACATGCTAAATCTTGCTAACATCTGCCATCCCCCAGATAGCAAAACAAAGCCTTGTTCATGTTTCCATCTCACTGAGGACATGGGCAGGCATCAGCATATTTACTGTATGTTTCCTATTTGGTTTTGTTAACAAAACAGTGGGGATCATACTGTACTTAAGACTGTAAGCAAGTAAATCTTTCTTTAGGAAGAAACACAAGTGCAGATATTTGATCCACATTGTTTACAGTCTTCTCTGAAAACATTGTAATGGCTCTCATCACAAGACACTCTCTGATGCCTTTTGCCAACACAAGAATCCAAAGGAGTGGAACTTTTTTTTGGAATTGGACATTAAAATTCCCTGCAAAGCCATCATCTTAGAAACTGTTCTCATGGAGCTATGTAACATTCAATAATAAACACAGCGCTTTGTTTGACATTAAATAACAAAAACTGTTTTTGAAAAGATAATTTTATTGGAAACAATGTATTTCGAAACTAATTTGTCACGTCTAATGCCAAACCAGAGCAGGCTATAAAGAGACAGCTTTCCTGCTACAGCAATATATGGCCTTTTAAATAAAATATAACACAGGGTACATTTCTTTGCTTGGCTTTTTTCTCTACATAGCGTGTGAAAGTGCTTATTTCAATGTTTCTGCTTGTTTCTTAATTAGACGTGGATGGTTCAACAATAATGGCTATGGGGAAGCAATCTGGCCAAAGGGATTGGGTGCCAAGTTGGCATTCTGGAGACTGGGGGTGAAATCTTAGCCTCATTGAACGCAATAAGAATTATGCAGTTGACTTCAATGGATCCAGGATTTCACCCTTGGGTTCAGTTCCTGGCTCTGGCATTGACCTGCTATATGGCAAGTCACTTCACCTCTCTGTGCCTCTGTTTTCCCTCCAACTCTTTGTCTATTTATATGGTAAACTCTCACTGTTTCTCACCAAGTATTCATACAGCACTTTGTGGAATGGACCCCCCCCATCATGGTTGGGGACTCTAGGTGCTACTAATTATACACATAATTAATAACAATAATGTGCAGGCTTAAACGACCATTGTCCATCATAGAGCAAACACAAAGAAAACTCATGCATCTGAAGAGCTTTCACTTTTAATTGTTGAAAAGAAGTATCTTTTTTCTCTATTTCTCCAAAAATGCAGTATTATAGGCTTGCCTAGTGAATGACATAGATTCAAGGTAATAATCTTCATTAATATGTAAAATCACGATGAGTTGTCAAAGGAATTCTTAAAAAATAACAACATACAAACACACAACCAGAAAAGCCCTGCACCTCTGCCTTGTGTCATTTACTTGACATCACACGTTACTCGGATTGCAAGGGAATATTTTTCCACCATGTGGGAGGTCGGAAGAGGAGCCAAGGAAGTGAGTGTCAGGAATGAAGGGGAAACCAGCTCTGAGCAGAAAAGAGCAAGGAATGCCAGTTCATGAATGAAAACAGCAACGAAAATGTCCCTGCACAGTGGGGCCTAATCTAATGCCCATTGAAGTCAATGAGAATCTTTCTCATAGGAAACTGAATCCAAGTATTCATATGAATGTGTTTGGATCTTTACTACTCTGCAATACAAGAGCGCCTATCCGCTGCCCTCAGTGCACTCGACAATCTTTTAGAAGATGCACATAAACAAGTGTACATACATGGACCCATCTGCTACCCTGAGGTCAAATCAGACAACCCAACAGCAACATGAATCAATGATTCTCCCTGCAACATGGACTACTGTTCAGCAATAGGATGCCCCTGTTCTTTACAACTCAGGGAGGAAGGAGGGAGCTTGGCATGTGCCCTGTAAGCTAACAAACTCAGGCAATAGGGGGAGTGATCTCTAATGTCTTGGACAATTTAAAGACATCCCAATTCTAAAAAAAAAAAAAAAAAGGCCCACTTTCAATCTGCTACAACAGCAGGTTGGTGTTTTATCAGCCAAGCTGGTACTGGAAACAATCTATCCAGACATGAACGTTTGAATATTTGTTCCTTACTGATATCCTGTTATAATAGTATCATAAAGGCTACCTTTGCTAATATTTACCTCGTTATCACCCATGTACATATCTTGCCTTTTTTGTTTGCCCTTCCGCTAGTAAATTTGCATAGCGTTCCCCTACCCCCACTTCAGCTCACCACCACAGTGCTGTCTCCAGACAGAAGGTGTGTGCTGAGAACTCCAATACCTGGCGATTATGCTGAAGTTGCCCAGATTCTACAACATCAGCTTCCTTTTCACTGCCCCTTGCTGAGAATGGCGTGAGTGATGCTGAAGGAGGAACACAATTTTAAAAAATTTAAAACATAATAGTTCATATTCTGCCTCAAGCTCCACATGTGCCACCCACTGAAGTCATTGTGGTTGCAACTTTCATGGATATAACTGGGGGCATAACTGACCCACCATCGTTCGCAGCAGAACCAAATCTTTAGGACCTGGTCTTCACTCGCACTAAAATCCATGGCAAAACTCCCATTGACTTCAGGAGCAGGAACAGGAGCTGCTGGGGGAAAGTTATAACATCCGGAGACAAAGGACTAAGGCCCAAATCTTCAAAGATATTTAAGTGCCTAACTCCCATTGATTTCATTGGGAGTCAAGTGGCTAAATACCTTTGGAGATCTAGGCACAAGAGTCTTGATCCCTCATTTGCTCCAATTGAGATAGCCCATCAAAGTTAAGGATGAAATCGCTGATAGTTCTGCATGCTGTGATAGCACCATTATGTGTGTGGAGCATGGGTTGAGAGATAGGATGGATTAACTGGATTAGCTATCTGATCATCCTATCTAATCCGTCTATCCCTCAATCTAACCTATCTAATCCACCCATTTGTCTGCTAAGAACGTAAGAATGGCCATGCTGGGTCAGACCAATGGTAATCCACTATCCTGTCTTCTGACAGTGGCTGGTCTGAGGGTCAGAGGGAATGAACAGAGCAGGGAAATGTATTGAATGATCCATCCCCTGTCATCCAGGCCCACTTTCTAGTAGTCAGAAGTTTCAGGACATCAAGCGCATTTGGTTGTATCCCTGAGCATCTCAGCTAATAGCCATTGATGGACCCATCATCCATGAACTTATCCAATTCTTTTTTGAACCCAGTTATACTTTTGGCTTTCATGACATCCCCCAGCAATGAGTTCCACAGGTTGACTGGCCGTTGTGTGAAGAAATACTTCCTTATGTTTGTTTTAAACCTGCTTCCTTTTAATTTCATTGGGTGACCCGGTTTCAATCCAACAGATGTACAGAGCAAATAGAGAGAAGAAATACAAAATGAGATCAAGTCCAAAATTAGGACAGCTTTTGAAAAGGGGGGACATAAAAATTAAGGATGGATGATGCAGTTCAGAAAAAATATTCTGACCTTTGGCCATTCTTAGAATGAACTCTACCCAAACTTTTCCTAAAATTTTAAATTTGTCCGTCTTAGTAATTTGTATTTATTTATTTATTTATGTTGCATGCCTGCATACTGCTGAGTTCTGGTCCAGGCCAAGACTGGAAGTGGCAGGAATGTCAGAAGACAGCCTGGTCTTGTGTGATAACCAGCCCAATTGTGCCGGGTCAGGAGCTTCAAATAACACGGTTAAGATTTAAATAAGCATCTGACTTTTTCACTGCTTATTAGAACTGAGCTCTAAAATGTTTGATGTTCATCCATTGCTAATAAAGATCCAGCTATTTATAAACAAAACTATTTACTTTTTAAATAGACCGAATAGTATCATTTTTTGATTTATGGTCAGATTTGCAAAAGTGCTCAGTGCCCGGGAGCCCCCTGATTCAAGAAAGCATGAACCTGATCAATGGCCCATTGAATTCAGCCTTAAGACTCTCATTGACCTCAGAGAGCTCTGGATCAAGTTCCATGTGCTTAAGTCCTTCTCTATTCAGGAAAACACTTAAGGACATCCTGAAGTGCTTTTCTGAATAGGGATGCTGTCCTGAACCAGGGCCTATGAGAACAGCTGGGTGCTGATCATTTGTAGAAAATCTGGCAGTTCTGACCGATTCAGCAAAGTTCTTAAGCACGTGCTTAACTGTAAGTATATGTTGTAGTTCATGCCTACTCAACAAAGGATTTAAGCACATGGAAAAGGGATGGACTTAATCACATGCTTATAATTCAGCATTTGCTTAAGTGGTTTGCTGAATCTAGGCCTCAATTAAGTGTCTAGATGGGAGCTGTGGTCTTTTGAGAATTTGGCAAATTGCATAGGCCTTGTCTACACTAGAGAGCTTTACTGGCAATAGTTCTACTGGCACAGGGCCACTGACAAAACTATTTCAGCAGAGTATATTCACCCTCGGCCACGGGTGCCAGCGCACTGTGTCCACACAGCCCAAGATCTAGTGCTGAAAGGAGTGCTGCATTGTGGCTAGGAATCCCAGAATGCTCTGTACTGCAGTAAGAACAGTGCCTTGTGTGCCTGTGTACTGCAGGATGCCCACACTCCTCCCAGGGAACTCTGAGAACTGGGGCTCAAATGGCCACAATTCCTTCTGCTCCATCCCATAACCACACCCATTTTTGAATTTGCCGCTGGAAACATGGTGCAACACAGAGGAATACAGCACTTTTCTTCACTGTAAAGACCAGACCAGGACTCTGGGGTATTTGCAAGGCTGCAGCACTCAAAGGGGACATCTACACCATGAACACCGCCTGCCGCGCCAAGTCTCGGAGCCCAAACTGACAGACTCGGGCTCACGGGGCTCACGCTATGGTGATAAAAATAGCAGTGTAGCCGTGCAACTTGGGCTCTGCAGTCGAGGGAGGGGAAGGGGTGCCAGAGCCCAAGCCGCAACGCCTATGCAGCTGTTTTTAAGCTGTAGCATGAATCCTGTGAGCCCGAGTCTGTGAACGCAGCCTGAGACTCGCTGCCCCTCGCTGTGCAGATGCATGTACCCAGACAGACTCAGCTGAGGGTTAGTAGACAGTGAAGGCAGCAGCTCCACTGGTTCAGCTTTCGTGGAACAGCTGTGCGGGAGCTGTTGGGTGCTGAGCACTTTTGAAAATCTTGTCCTTATTTTTCAGTTCTCAGTACCTAAAGAGAGACTACCCGGACCACGAAAGGAGCAAGCTTTAATCTGTCTTTACAACAAACTGTCTAGTTATTCGTCAATCGCACTCTAGAATGTTAAGGTTTAGAAGCATTTTGGTAGTTGATCGGCAGATGCACTCTACGCATACTGTAAATAAGAGTCTTCATGTGTCAAAGAATTAATGGATTTTAAGTCCTTACTTTTATTATTATCATGGTTGTGATTTAGAACCCAGTTTCCTCCATGTCTATTTGAAGCGGGCAAATTTGGTGTTGCAAAGGGCTCCTCTGATGTTCTGTCAAATCTCCATGCAAATAAATCTCATTTCGCTGATGTCTGTAAAGTTTTGCTTTATAGCAGAGGTCTCTCAGGGAGCTCTGTCTTCAATAAAAGGGGGTAGAAGTGGAACTACTAATTTAGTTTCTTTAAAAGGCATGTATTTTCATGCACATTAAATCCATCTGTTTCTGAAATGTATGCCTTTCTTCAATGTGTAATTTGATAAAACCCAAAAGAAAACCTTGGAGCTCCAAACTTGAAACAGAAATAGAACGAGAACAGCTGAGAACTTTACTAAAGGGAAAAAAATACAACATATTTTTAGAATGCAAAAATTTTAAAAATACATACAATGGATTTTGATGCAATCTGTCCGCAAGTCATTAAGTTCACTGAAAAAAGCAAAAACAGAAAATACATTATATATTGTTGTTGTTATTTATTATTTGTATTACTGTAGTGCTTAGAGGGCCCAATGACAATTCAGGACCCTATTGTTCCAGGCACTGTACAAACAGACACTAATCCTGCAATGGGGTCTGCATGGAAACTCATTTGCTTCAACATGAGTGCAAGATCAATTCGCTCAGGATCAAGGCCCTATGTACAGCTTGGGGCATTAGGGCTTAAACCCATGTCAGGGTTTCTTTCTTAGTAATAACAGTATGATCATCAGATCTGACCTCCAGGCCATAGTATTTCACCCCATGTGCATCAAGCCCAAAGCAGGCAAACCTCTTTGTAAGCAAATGGACAAAAACTCTTAGAAAATATCAGTTCAATATCTGTACCGACCACAGATCCAAGTCAGCAGTGGTGGGAAGTTTGGCTGCCTATGCATTAACCCCACTGCTAGCGTATGTTATTCAGTGACAGAGAAATTGCATTCATATACTTTATGGGTGAAATGCAGCTTGCCATACACAAGCAAAAAACCCTCCTGACTTCAAGGAAATAAGATTAGACGAAGACTAATCACAGCAGAGCCTCAAAAGCTCCTCTGCAAACAGATATAATGCGAGGATCATAGGGACAAGCACAGGACTAGTTACATGACTCCCATGAGCAGGATTTGGCCCTATGTTCCTGACTGTTTCTGATTGCTCAGAAGCCTTTTCTCTTGTAACTAAGCTTTGTCCAGTCTCATTTCTTCAAAGGAGCTGAGAGATGCATTTGGTTCCATGCATGTACTATTTTAAACCAGGTTTTTAAAAGTGTTCAGAACCCACTCCCACCCCCCATTAGGAGCTGAGTTTTTAAAGAGCTCAGTTTCTGTTTAGGCATCTAACTAAGGTGGGCAGACTTTCCATAGCACTGAGCATCCAGCCCCTCTTCATGAGAGCTTCTGGCTGCCAAATTCTTTGGAAAATCTAGCTCTTAATTTCCTTCTGTAGTATTTTGGGTAGCCTGAGATCTAGACTAGAAAAATACAACAGGGTTTGGGTGGGCATTCATTCTCGTCAAATGTAATACTGATTAAAGGAAAATGCTAAATAACAAAAATATTTTTTTCCTCTGGGTCATTCTGCTTTCAAATGTGTTTAGCTCTTCAATACAATCAATATTTGAATGAATGACATACAAATAGCATACCATGTCAGAAAAATATCCCATCTCTTTAAAATAAAGAACGCTTTGTTCTTTCCTTAAATAGGTTTGGTGTTATAGTAATACAAAAATTTTCACCAAAAATGAGACCCTTGTACTAGAGTGATGGAAAAAGTGCCTAGAGAATGAGATCCACTGTATTCATTTCAGGCAATAATATTGTTATGTTAATAATCACAATATGGGGCAGGAGGAAATCAAATAGATTGGTAAAACACAATGTATTTCCAGGGTATAAAGTTTACTTTCCTGATGAAAAAATCTTTCATGATATCAGTGAGAGCTGATAGTCAGGCTCCTAAGTGAGTTTGGTGCTTTTTAAAATTTCACCAAAAATCTTTTTTTTTACAGCAAGTTGAAATTGTTCACCATGTCCTCAATGTGACTATACAGAATTGCATTATAGGTCTCTTGTTTCTATAAGTTTATTCCACAGACAGTGACAACTGGAACCGAAAATGACAATATCTAATTAAAACTTCGAAGCCTAAACTTTCGTTTAAAGTTTGACTTGACATAGCAGGCTTTTCCTTTGCAGTTTTCGGCAGAAAGTCAATGTCCGTACATAAATATAGCAAATGTTCAAAGTACACCAAGCAGGAGCCTGTAATTCACAATTTATACTGCTTGGAAGTTGTGCAGTGGTTTCATACTTTTTTTCTAAATTTGTGGGCCACAATTAGGGCTAACTATAAAAACAACATCTATAATTTTTACGTATTTTTTTCATAACTGTGAAAGGAGCAACTTCTTTGATTTTTGTTTCATACACACACCAAATATCCTAAGGACCCATTTTGCTTCTTTAAGTTTTGTTAAGTAGTTTGGTTTGTTTTCTCTTAAGCAAAAATATGTGCCAAGAATTGAGCTTTATATGAGATTTTATAAAATTATAACATTCCACCACCCATGCGAGCAGCTGGCTCCCTGCTCACTGCATCTGCTGTTTGTTTGTTTACTTGTGTGACTTTGTTAATGTTAATTTGTTGCTTATTTTTGCTCATCCTTCCTGAGGGGTGAACTCATCTTCTTGCTTCATTGTCTGTTTAAATGCTTCTATATCTCTCTGCAGGTTGATAATAGTTCTGCTATTACAAAATGGCCTGCTGATAACTGGATTACATTTTCTGGTGTATTTCTGAAAGCAAACTGGTAACTAAGCTTGGAAACCACACGGCAGGGAGACAGGCTGAGAAAATTGTGTTTACATTGCTTTTAGTCTTTCTTGAGATACAGGCACTGGTTTTCATTTACATGAAAGCCCCTTCACTTCACTCTGGCAGTATAAAACAACGTTAAATGGGAGCAAATGTAAACGGTCCTAAGGGCTGAGCTACACTTTAAAGTTTTCCCAGCATAACTATGTCAGTGAGGAGGGGTGATTTTTGCCCATACCGTTATACCTGTAAAAGCCCTATTGTATCAGTTATACCAGTGTAAAGTTGTCTCATATTGATATAGTTTATTTTGATTCCAGAACTGGAATAAGCTATACTGGTATAAGCATGGTTATATCAGTCTAATTGCATTCATATGCCCTTCAATTTAACTATACTGGCATAGTTACAGCAGCAAAACTTTAAGTGTAAACAGGTCCTTACTGTAAATAAGAATCAGGCCCACAGGCTGTGTTCCTTTCAGCTATTGTTTTAAGAGAGAGCAGTGCTCGTTTGTATCTCCATAACAAATGTATCTGACTGGGTTCTTTACACCAGTTGAGAACAAGCCTACTGCAATGGTGCGTAAAAGTCCAACGTGCCGAAGAGCTACGCTGTTACAGAAGCAGGTTTGTAGAATGTTTATAAAGCTGAGGTAGAAGGAAGTATAGAGCACAAGGCCAACCATGAACGAGGTTGGAGGATGCAATGCTGAGCGATTTAAGAAGTCTAATCCTTCCCATACTGACTCTTGCCAAAGGAAGATGACTTGCAAGGGAGCAATAAAGATGGAAGTCCACATAGCCATGTGACTCTACTGCTGCTGGGTTCATGACAAAGACTAGCATAAAATGTTTGCCTTTAATTTAAAGGGTGGCATCTCTGTGTGTGTTGTGCTCTTAATCACTTTAATATGTTTCCCATGCACCATATAGCTCCATCTGATCCTTGTCATAGCCTGGTTGTGTTGAGTAAGGGATCGCCACAACACTTTCACTGTTTCCGTGGCAACCGACTGTGATGCCACAAACAGAAGGGTCTGCGAAGTAACAAGTTTTGAGTTCCCAAGAATGAGCTACAAGCACAGGGAGAGAAAACTCACACCTGTCCCTAGCAAAGGGAACTATAGAAATCAATCACCCATTTTATAATTCCTTTAAGGCTTGTTATTGGGCTACAGAATAAAGATCCCATTTTATGGTGCATGTTTCCATTTCAGTTGCAATTCATTTGTAACAGAGGTTTCCCTGATGCCATCAAACTGCCTGATTCTGGAGAATAAGATGGTCATGTGGGAAGAGAGTATTTACAAATATTTTTTCTTGTGAAAGCATTTGTCATTTTCTCTCTTCCTTTTATTGTTCAGCCTGGTTCTTTAGAGAAATGGGAGTGTGACTGATTTTCTATACAGTGCTGTACATGCATACAACTTAAGAGAAAACCACCATGGGTAAAATAAAGGTACTCCTGAGAATTAGCTATGGGAATTTTCAAATTAAAATAGAAAAGAGGGAGAGACATGCATAGGGAAAGATGTTCGGGTTGTCAAGAGACTCCTGCAGGCAGGGTGAGCACTTATTCAGATTAAAACATATAAAGACAGATTTTCAACTGGTTGAAATTGTCCTGGATCCATTGAAGCCAATGGAGCTATGTTACTTTACACTAGCTGAGGGTCTGGCCATTAAGAAGAAGATTTTCAAAGGCACCCAGCTCCCACTGATTTCCCCCATAGCTGGATGCCTAGTTACCCTTCATTACCTTGAATCCCCCCCAGCACACCCACATTTAGAAGCATGGTTAAACATGTCTAAACTATGTCTGAGTTGTCAGAATATAAACTGCACCTTGATACATTTTGTTGTTGCAAAATTTGCCTTTACTGGAATTGCATCAAAGGTTTCAGTGTTGGCATCCAAGTTCTCTAATGATTGTTCACTGAGATGACAGGTACTTTATACTGAGTTCGTAGATAGAGCACTAGCCTGGGATTCAGGACCCCTGGGTTTTATTCCTGGCTCTTCCACTGCTTTGCTGAATGACCATGGGCAAGTCACTTTCTCTCTCTGGCCTCAGTTTGTAAAATGGGATTACTGATATGACCTTTATAGAGCACTTTGAGAGCTACTGATGCAAAGTGCTAAATAAGAGGAAGGTATCATTGTTATTATTAATTTACCTTTATTTCTACTTCAATTTTTAGAAAGTATTTTACATTCCCCTTTAGTGCAGAAGGTCTTCTAGAAGTATCTAGAACCATCTCCCGTTTTTCATCCGTTAGGGAACAGGGAGCTGAGCTATTTTGAAACTGCCCAACCCTCAGCCCCAGCATTCAATGGGAGAGGGTAGGGGATGTGTCATGCTGCTTGGAGAGCAAGGAGGGCTAGCTCATCCCGCTTCTCAGACCCTCTACCCTTCTTTTAGCTGGGGCTGCAGGGACCAGACTAGGTGATTGGCTGTCATGTATGCCCTACCCACCCCAGCCTTGCAAACTCTCTTGGGCTTTTCAACATCCCATTGTTCATTCATCTGCATGTCATGCTGAATCTGGCTACTTATTTGGGTGCCTAAGTAGTGCCAGGCTCTGGGTGTCTAGGTAGTCAGGCCTGGTGGCTGGAGCCATGGTCAAGTACAGATACCAAGGGTTGCAGCCTGCCGTAGAGACCAGCACTGAAACCTGGGACAGGCTGTGGGTCACAACCAAGGTCAGAGTCTGTCGACAAGCCAAATCAGGATCGTAGCTGGAGTCCAGATGCAGGCCAAAGCCAGGCTGGAGTCAGTCCAAGGGCTTGAGGGTCAGGAGGCAGATGCAGGGCTGGAGCAAGGTCAGAGTAGGGCATGGATAAGTTGGAAGCAGGCTGGAACAGGAACTGGATCAAGGACAGACTAGAAGCCTAGGGAGCCTGTAACACCTTGAGGCAGCAGGAAGATTCCTGGCCAAGTAGTGCTGTTGTACAGACAGCGTAACCTGTAGCTCTGGCAGTGTCAGTGAAGTACCTGTACCTGGAGGTCATCTGACCCAGACGTTGTTGCAGGGCTGAGGGCTAAGTCACTGTAGGCTCTGTTGGAGGGATGAGTCATGGCAGCAAAGTGAGCAGCCCTGGTCTGGCTGCAGGTTTGCCTCACAAGCAGCCACTACTGGAGGCTGCTCTCCTTTGAAAATTGGGCTGTCAGGCTACACAGGTAAAGGGCCATCTTGCTCCCATTGATGTGAATAGGAGTTTTGCCATTTACTTAAATAAAAATAGGGTAAGACACATGGGCTTGTTATGATGCACAAGTGCAACACCAGGTAATACTGATGGGCGTTACATGTACCATATGCACTTAACATTTCTCTGAGGAAGTTGTAAAGAAAGATCGTGTTCTGCTTGTTTTAGCATTTTTTAAGTGGAGCAAAGTGATCTGTGCTGCCCTAGCGCTATTTATAGCAAAATGAAGCTGCGAGTGAACGGGAAATATTATGTTGAACATTTCCACTATCTATAAATTAAATTGCTCTTAGTTTGAAATTTCATGGAGGTAGAAGTGACACAAATTCTGTTACTTTGACATTCTTCTGAACTTTTTGTGCATGTGGATGTCAATGCTGCCAGCTCTTGTGAATTTTATCATGAGTCTTATGGTATTTATTTTTTTCTCTTAAAGCCCCAGCTCCTGGAGTCATGGGAGTACATGAGCTTTTCAGCTTCTATTTTTTTAAAAGGTAAATTTTAGCCCTCATGGTTGTGGAGAAAAGCTCAAAAATGTGACTCAAGTGCACCCTAAAGTCTCTTTTTTAAAAAACATCTCATGATTTTGGGGTATTTGTGATATTTCAACATTGGGGGCTGATAATTATGTCTGTGTGTGTGTGTGATAGAGAGACAATAAATTCAACTTATTGTTAATTTCTGTGGTCAGGGAGGCAGTGTGGTCTAGTGGCTAGGTTTCTGGAGTAGGACTCAGGAGTCCTGCGTTCTATTCTTGGCTCTGCTACTGCCTTGCTGGGTGACCTTGGGCAAGTCACTTCACTGCCTTATGCCTTAGTTTCCCCATCTGCAAACAGGAGATAATGGTACAGGCCTCCTTTGTAATGAGTTTTCAGTTCTACAGAGGCTTCCTCTGTAGCTCTCAATAAAAACTAGGTATTATCATTCAGTAAAATTAATACTTAGTACAATTAATCTGGAATGGCTTAATTGTCCATTGCTTATACTCCCACTGAAGAGGGTGGGAGCTTTGGGAGTGTAAGAAAGGCAGGCTCTGGCCTACAGTGGACAAGGCTAATGCTTTTGTGCAATGCACAGATGGGGAGATGCACCACTCATTTTCAGTTGTGACCTTCAGCAAGATTTTCCAGCCAGCATGATCCAGTGGTGAGGGCACTGCACTGGGAATCAGGTGATTTAGGCTCTATACTCGGTTTTGCCACTGACCTACTGTGTGATCTTGGGCAAGTTACTTCCTCTGTTTTCTCTTCTACCTTTTGTCCATCTTGTCTATTTAAATTTTGAGGTCTTTTGGGGCGGAGATTGTCTCTCACTGTGTGTATGGCCAGCCTCCTCCAATGGGATCTTAATCTTGATTGGGGCTTCCTGACACTACTGAATCACAAGTTACAATTCTTGCCTCAATTATTCAAATCACTAATCTGTATACATTTACTCATGGAGAAAACGGTGTAGTGCAACAGACTCACATCATAGTTAGCTTCCCTTTTATAAAATGTAAATACAGGCTAAGATTTGCTTGTTTTTCATGTCTCCTGCTAACTATAAGAGAATAAACATTTTTTCCAAGCATACAAAATAATTCAAACCATACGATTTTTTCTCCTTTGCCAAAAAGCTTAAAAAAAAAAAAACAGTTCCAATATCTAACATGCAGCATTTCTGATCACTTGTGTTCACTGCTTCTGAAACTTTAATGCTTAAATAACTTTTTCTACATTTTTCTACATTTCTAAGGACATTGCAATGTTTTTCTCATTATTTCTAACAGGCTTGCGATATAAAAGCACACTGGTGTGCTTCCTCAGAACTGTCTTCATAGCAACGTAGAACTCCCCATTGTATATATAAACTCTCCCTTTGGCAATCAGATCACACAGGGCTAAGGAGAAGGAAACATGTAACTCCTATCATTGTTCATGGGGATCACTCACAGTCTTCCCCATGCACCATGCTGAAATTTACCCTCTGTGCAAGTGCACTTGCAATTCCTGGGGTACGTGGGACACCTGAATTATAGACAGGTTTAGATCGTACGGAAAACTGCTCACTGGTTTGAAATACGGGTATGAGAACTTCTTTAAAATGAAGGATTTATGAGATAGCGTGTGTATGAGAAAACACTAGATTACCTTGCAAGTATTCTGTTGCAAACTCAACCAGAATAAACTCACAATCTGCAGGAGTGTTTATTCTCTCAATGTTATGTCAATAAGCTCTCGTGATTCTGCCCTTTAGCCAGGCTTTTCAGAATCCACTTCCCTTGATAGTATTAGCCACTGACATTTCCACATTCTCTTTTGCACCTAAGAAGTGCAGCATAAAGCTCCAAGTTATATGGAATCTATTTCTTACTCCACATGGGGCCCTGCTGCTAGATTGTAAATTGGGGGGCACAGGCCTTCTTTTGTTATTTGTTTATCCAGCACCTACCAGAATGGTGCCCTAAGCCATAACTGGGGCTCCTAAGTGTTACCCCAGGACATAATAATAGTTTGTGAAAATAGAAGGGTTTTCTGAGATCATCAAGTATCCTGGGACAAGAATCCTGGAGTCAGGCAATGACATTTTCATAATAAGAAATGATGATACCCTCAGAGCAACAATGGATATGAATCCCGGTCTGGGTACAGATGCTGGGATCCTATTTCCTTCCTGTTTAGGGAAATACCTAGTATGCAACTCAGTGTTGTTAACAATAATCCTTACTAATAATAGTGAAGACACTTGTCTCTAAACTGAGACCAATAAGTATTTCCCCACCTCACAGAGGTACTGGGAAGATAAATACATTAAAGATTGTGAGGGACTCAGATATTACGGTAATGGGAGCCATGTAAGTTCTTTAGATAGGCAACGGTGCCTTTAGCCCAATGCACATACATTAAACTAGAGAGAAACAGTTAATTGTCATAATAAATCAGACAGTTCCTTCACCCTATGGCTACAGATTGTTGACCTGAAGTGGAAATGCTAGAAATCAAACAGAATAGTCCCCCCCAAAAAAAGAAACGACTGCACGGTGTTTCTCTAAGTGCTGTTTGATTCACAGCACCTGCTGCTCTACAGATCTCACGACAGGTTTAGGATAAAGCAAAGAAAATCTGGAAACAAAAACCCTGTGAAATCAACTAGCTAATTAATCACTGTCCACTTCCCTGGTTCTTTCATTCCATCCCTCCCCCGAGGCACTTCATAAAATAATGACATTAACAGCTCACAGGACTTTCAGATTAAGACAAATTAAACACAGGAGACTTGATCTCAGATTAAAAATCTGAAGCTGTATAAGAGACTAACATCGACTAACGCGAGAAACTCCAGAGATTAGAGGAACCCAGCTGCTAATGACTCGGCAGCCCACTGATTTTATCTTGAGAGTTATCAATCTCCTGTAAAAAAGAAAAACAAAGCTGGAGTCATCAGCTCCAACCAATGACTTGAAACATAAGGTGGAAAAGCTTGAAGAATTCGTGTAAGTTTAGGGACCTGTCCTGAATCTGCTCGTGCAGCTTGCCCAGAACTTAGCACAGGAGTGAGAAGGTGCTGAGTAACTATGAATGTAAATGAGCAATCACCATTTTTGCCATCGGTAAGAGAGAACAACACTAGGGAGGGTTTGTGGAAGAACAGTGGAGGTGTGGCCTGATAAAGAGAGAGTGGCAGAGACCATGCCTCCATCTGTTCTTCCATTAACCCTTCCTCCCTGGGGCTGCCCAATGTTATCTATGGCAGGCATGGAGGTGTCAGCATGGGTCTCAGAAGACTAAGGCCGGACTACACTCGGGGGGAGGCGGGGAATCGATTTAAGTTACGCAACTTCAGCTACGTGAATAACGTAGCTAAAGTCAACTTACTTAGATCTACTTACCGCAGTGTCTTCATTGTGGTAAGTCGACAGCTGACGCTCTCCCATCGACTCCGCCTGTGCCTCTCGCCCTGGTGGAGTACCGGAGTCAATGGGAGAGCGCTCGGCGGTCGATTTATCGCGTCTAGACTAGATGCGATAAATCGACCCCCGCTGGATCAATTGCTGCCTGTCAATCCAGCGGGTAATTTAGACAAGCCCTTAGGTTCAACTTCCAACTCTGCCACAGACTAGCTCTGTGACCTTGGGCAAGTCGCTCAGTCTCTCTGCTCCTCAGTTTCACAGCAGTACAATGGGGATGACAGCATTCCACTCCCTCTCAGCAATCTTGAGTGGCTCAGTATATTTCAGAGAGCGAGGTGCTCAGATACTACAGTAATGAGGACCAGATAGCTAGACGGCAATATGGCCAGTACGCTACACCAAATCCACTATGACAGTGGCAGTAGCAAATGTTGATATTATGGTAATATACAAAGGCCCCAGTTGCGACTGGGCCCTGTTGTGCTGGCCAATCATACCCTCCCACCTTGGCACACAATTTTGCATAAGTCCTGATAGGAAGATGCTTTCATGAGCTAAGGATTTTGTTACCTCATCTGTGCCTCAATGCACTGTGAGACCCTTCCCTCCTTTGCAATGTAGCTTTTAGGTATTTGGCCCATAGTATGAAATGCAATTAAAAATAATGGTAAAATTAACTATGGATGCCTGAGCGTAGCTAAGGGACTCAAAACACTTTCCACCTATTCATTCATCTCTGTGAGGCAAGTAGGT
This sequence comes from Trachemys scripta elegans, assembly GCF_013100865.1. Lineage (NCBI taxonomy): Eukaryota > Metazoa > Chordata > Testudines > Emydidae > Trachemys > Trachemys scripta. The sequence goes on along the minus strand of NC_048303.1, from coordinate 127,699,097 downwards.
ATATGTATGTCCATTGTACGTCGTGGGCTAGTGGACAGGGCACTGAAGGACACCTGGGTTCTCTTCCCCAGCTCTGCCACTACCCTTCTGTGTGACCTTGGGCAAGTCCCTTCATCTGGCTGTGCCTCTGTTTCTCCTACTCTTTCTCTGTCTTGTCTAATTAGATCCTCAGCTAAGGAAAGTCTAATGAAAAGGAATGAAGAGAAGAAAAAATGTTTACTTGAAGGTTTATTCCCCAAGCCTGTGCATATCATTCCTATCTTTAGAAGGCTATTTCCAGAAAGGATGTCTTTGCTGTTGTCCCAGAAAAAGCTCATAATGGCCTTAATAACATTTTTCTACCATTTTTTCAAGTTTTAGTATCACATTTCCCCATTCCATAAAATCAGATAATGTTTAACTTTTTACAATAGCATGCATGGCCTGCCCAACCTTAGGACAGTAAAAAGACTTTACAGTATGCCAAGTCTAACCAATCAAAGGGTAACAAATCTGTTATCCCTGACTGCTCCATAAAACAGCTGACTTGACAGCCCAGGTCCAAGTGGACTGCAGTTTGCTCTGGGTTCTCCCTCTCCATTTAAAAATGATCCCATTGCATCTAGATTATGAGGCAGTGCAACTGGCATTCTGAGGAGTTGTATAGATCTTGAAAGGGGGACTGTAGCAAATTCCTTTCTAGGGACTGATTGCAATCTCTGCACAACAACAATTGACTCTTACTATGTGTTTGTACAGTGCCTAGCACAACAAGACCCAATTTTCGTTTGGGGCTTTTGGTGCCACTGTATTACAAAAAAAAAAAAAACCAAATAAACTTAATAGTTATAAATTGTGTCACAAACGAATCATCAGTGACAAAGCCAAAACAGGACCCAAGAATCCTGATTCTCCAGGCCACTCTACTCACTAGAACTTACTCCCTTCCTGCCCAAAGAATTCCGGTCAATTTTGTAGTGGGTGAGATAGCCCCGGCTGTAGATTTCTGCTTCAACTCAAAGTACACATACTGGGCTCTTCCAGGAAGTCCCTGTAAAAAAACACAATGGTCGAATACAGAAGGAATCAAATCACAAAGATCACATGAGACCAATAGGATCTGGAGTTAAAAACAATGTCTATAACAAAAGCAATCTGCAGCTTAGACAAAGGTGTATATCTCTATGGTGAACTCTGGTTTCTGATCCATCTGAAGAACCTGGAGCTAGAAAACAAAGGCCACGTGGAAATGCTAACTTAAGTGCATTTATTTTTAAAGGCTGTTTCCCAGCATTGCTCCACTTGTTGCTACTCTATTGGAGGGCAGCGTGACATTGCCAGTCCTTGTGAGACATACATTTCTAATTATCTTGTGATTTAAAGCCTAATTAAACAGGCTTTTCCTTCCTATTCTTGCACACAATGGATTTTTTTCTGCCCTTCCTACAAATCAATTGACTTCTCTTTTATTGTATTTATTTTAGCCTTGGTGGAGAGTTGTGCACTGATGTATCTGAGGGGCTAGGAACTGGTTTGAACTTTGACTTGTCAAAGGAGAAAGAAAACACAGCTCTATGTTGTCTTTGAAAATGGAAGAAAATACCATTTAAAATTATTTAAACCTCTGTGTTGCTTTGTGGTGAGAAGGTGGTGTTGAAAGGGCTGGGTCGGGGACTGTGGTGGGGAAGAGGGAGCAGCTTTCTGAGAGAGATGTTGGATAGTTAGCTAGTAAAGATAAGATTTAACTATCTGGACACATTTTTTCCTCATCTAGCACAAAACTGTGAGCATCAATCAAACCAATGTGCCAGACATTGCACAGAACCCAGGATATTCAAAGTGCACATGATCATTCTCTAGGCAGCAGCTTAAATCTCGGAGTGCTCATGCAGTACAAGATATTGTATCCACTGTATTGTCTCTTGGTTGTTGTTGTTATAATGGTGACGATTTGTATTACAGTAGCACGTATAGCCCCCAGCTGAGATCAGGGCCAAAAAGGACACTGTACAAACACAATGAGACAGTCCCTGCCCCAGAGATGTTACTAGCTAATTAGAGAAGACAGATAAAGGGTGGAAAAGAAGCAAGGTGACCGTAGAGGCTTTTAAGGCCCGGCTTGACAAAGCCCTGGCTGGGATGATTTAGTTGGCGTTGGCCCTGCTTTGAGCAGGGGGTTGGACTAGATGACCTGCTGAGGTCTCTTCCAACCCTAATCTTCTATGATTCTCTGATTTCTATGCCCAAACTCACCCAATAGCTCATCGGCAGAATGAGGAAGAGAATCCAGGTGTTCCAATTCTCAGTTCTGTGCCCTATCTATTGGGCCTCACACTTTTCCAATACACCTAGCAGTGTTTCTGACAGTGCCGTGACACACACAGCCAGTATGGCCACGGGCCGCAGCTGGACAAGCAAACAAGAGTGGCTATCGTTACTGAGCCTGCGACGGACAGCCGGGACAGGGCTCAATTCCGGATGCTGGTAGGAGATTACAGGATGAACTTCTCATGGGCACAGTGACTGGGCCAAGCCATAGCAATGCTCACACTCAAGCTGCCTTGGGTTGGGAGAGGAGGTGGTTTGGCATGTGTAGAGACAAGCCAGGAAGGAACGCTGTAGTTACTCAATCCACATTGCTGCAGTCTGCGCAGGAGTTTCCCCTTCTCTATTGTATTCCACCAAGACAGATCCTGCCCCCCGTGTTATTTCTGTGATGATGTTGGTCTGGGGCTGCATGGCTACATTCTGGAACTCGTCCGCACTGCTGCTTGTGGTCCCCATTCCACCCTGCTACACCCCATTCTGGGAATGAATTAACACTGCTCCCAGTTGTGTGCTGTTGTGGGGGACCCTACTGCTCAATCTTCTGGCCATGTCCCTTGTTCCTGAATCCATGTCTCCAGTACCCGCCTCCACCACAGAACAAACACCATTGAGCTCCCTGAAGTGCCTTCTGAAGCCAAACAAGACTGCTCTGGCTTTGGCATAATGTATGCATCTTTCATCAATACTTAGTGCATCTTGCACAGTTTTTCTCTTGTGTGCAGCATGCAAACGTGGGATGATCTAGCCCAACACATCCCTTCTGTATACTTTGTGGCTATACATCTGCAGACAACACAACATGGTGCTAGTGTCCTTGTCTAAGATGAGCTGGGGAAGGAGAGAGAATTCACACTGACACTGTTCTAAGATGTTTTTTTAGATCTTTACTAGATTCATACATATTTGCATTCACTGTCCTGCCAATGAATTGTATCCTCCATGTAAATGTGTATAACACTGGCAGTTTTAGATATGTCTGAATTACATGCCTGTGCCTTGTTTGCCCACGTGGCATTTAAAAATGGGGCAGCTTGGGTGATCATGATCTGGCCAAATGGCATGAAAATGGCTGCAGTTGGTGTTGAAGGCACTTATTGCTAGAGCATCAAGTGGGGAAAAACTCAGACACTTGAGAATAAAACACAACAGGAAGAACAGTTTGAAATCATGTGATTTGATGCTGTCTTTTGAGACCATCCTTCCAATGATTTGAAGACTATTAGGTGCTATGAATAGCATTTCAGTATTGTAACATGCCACTCCCCTTCTGTGATACACGGTCAGCCTTTACACAAAGCAGAGTATTTAAATACAGTCAACACCATGCTAGTAGAGCAGGTCAATGTTTTTCCAGCAAAACTTCTTTCCAATGGAAAATGGCTGTTAGAATGAATTAATATTCCCAGGAAAAAAATTGATTCATTTGAGATTTTTTCCCACCACCGGAAAAGGAGCAAAAAAATAAAGAGAGAAAGTAGGAGGGAAAGCAATGAAAAAATTAAACTCTTTTGGTTTTCAAAAACCAAAAATTGTGTTTTCAGTTTTTCATCAAAAATCTGGGGGGGAGAGAATAATTGAAATTTCCAGGAGGAAAAAAAGCTGTTTCGATCAGCCCTAATTGCAAATCTCTGGGGGGCAAAGACTGTCTTTTAATACATGCTTTGTATGTATTCGGCAAAATGAAGCTTCACTCTTCCTTGGGGCTGTTAGGCACAATACTAAATAAGCACAATAACAATGATGATGACAAAGTGAACGACCAGCAAGCATATCAGAGGACAGTTATTTCATAGGAAGACCTCAGCTGAAAGGAGAGGACATTTAGGCTAAGATTTTCAAAAGTCTCTTATCTTAGGGAGTTCCGTGCCTATCTCCCATGGAAAGTCAGTAGGATTTTCACCTCTAGCACCTTCCAGTGCTTTTGAAACTCTCAGTGATAACGATCAGGGCACTCAGTGGTCCTGGGGAACACTCCTTAATCTGTATGTGAAGTTGCACGTGGAGATGTGCTCCCCACCCAGGGCCGACTCTACTGTTTGTGCCGCTCCAGGCAGCGCACTGAATTGCCACCGCGGACGGCGGGGGCAGTCCGTGCGCCGTTAGGGCGGCACACGCGTTTCCACGGCAGCGGCAATTTGGCAGCAGCTTCTGTCTTCAGCTGGAAGACAGAAGCTGCCGAATTGCCGCCGCAGGCCGCTGAACATAGAAGCTGCCGCCGAATTGCCGCCGCCGCGGAAACCCGCAAACAGAATTGACAGCTGTGCCCACAATTCCGCTGTCCGCGGCGGCAATTCGGCGCGCTGCTCGGGGCGGCAAAAACACACGGACTGCCGCCCCTTGCAGATTGCCGCCCCACGCACCTGCTTGGAACGCTGGTGCCTGGAGCCGGCCCTGCCCCCACCCTACCGATAGTTTTGTGAGTGTCTATTGATCCTTCTTTGCCCAATCCACTCCTGGGGGTTTCATTGAATCAATATCAGTTCTCAGCCGTGCCACGCGATTCTGCACAGTGCACTAGCACCAGGCATGCTGCAGCATAGTGGACTTGCTCCTACCTACTTTCGACCCCTGCCATGGCTTGCAGACCGTTTTTTGGACAGAACACCTTGTGTGATTTATTCACACGGTTCTTTTCTACCATCGCCTTTACATACGACACCACCTCATACTAACAGTAACATGGACCCCTCAACTCCCAAAGCAAGGAGGAACACGGTCTCTCACAGCTCTGATTCTACAAGCCTACCGGCCTGTCCTTTCACACTTCCTTCCTGGGCCTCTTGTATCATCTGGGCTAATGCGTTAATTAACCTTAACTCCCTCCAGCCCATCGCAAATCTATCAATTGGGAGCCGTTCCCTTGGTCAGGTTGGTCTGGCACAACTAATTGGAGTTGTGTCAATCAGAGCACTGGCTCAGGTCTCTGTCACACATATGGCTTAGGTAGTGGATAGACCTTGCCCAAGGGTGAGTTTCATCCCTGGAGAATGAAAGTTCAGTGAGCTTGTGGGCACAGCTGTCAATTCCGGATGTCTCAAATCTGACTCTCCTCGTAGCCACGCTAGCTACACTGCTGCCTGCTGTGTCTGCCTCTGAGAGACAGACACTAGCGAGGACATAGCCATTGGGCCATCTCATCCAGTAGCTAGACTCATTGTGCCAGATCCTTAAGTGGTATAAATCAGTGCGTCTCCAGTGAAGCCAGTGCTATGCCCATTTACATCCCCTGACGCAGAACCATAGCAGAGCTTTGTACCAAGCCTTTCTCGATCCAGCAGCAACAACTTGGGGGAGGGATAGCTCAGTGGTTTGAGCATTAGCTTACTAAACCCAGCATTGTGAGCTCAATCCTTGAGAGGGCTACTTAGGGATCTGGGGCAAAAAATCAGTACTTGGTCCTGCTACTGAAGACAGGGGGCTGGACTCGATGACCTTTTTGGGGTCCCTTCCAGTTCTATGAGATAAGTATATCTCCATATTAAAAACACTAACAGGGAGACCATATGTACTCTGTTTATAATACAATGTAAACATCAAGACAGTTGAAGAGATATAACCCAAAGGAAACCTTCTTCTGGTTGTGGTAACTTGCTTTGTACCAAGCTTTTCTCAGGCATAGATTGCTTTTAGTAAATCTTCCACTCACGCAATTAGAGATGCCAGAGTTTGGATCCAGATCCCAAATTTCAGGGAAGTTCAGACCGAAGGTTTTGGCTCAGTCCATTGAAAGACAGGGGCTGGGGCAAAGTACAGATTTGGACCTAACATCATCCTAGCCTCATCCAAATGGCAAAGGGTTTGGCTTTGGGCTATGTCTACTCACAGCACAGAGAGACTGAACACAGAGAGGGCTCTTAGAGCTATGAAGAGAAGCAGCAGCTATGGTCCAGAATGGGTCAGGCTTACTCATTTGGTTATCTGGATGGGAAATGCATCTGTTACAGGTACATGTACTATCAACGTCAGAATTGTGTTGTACTTTTGCCACTACTAGATAAGAAGAAATGCTCTACTGAGAGTAACTCTTGCTCTAGGACATTAAGGGATTTTGATTGTATTTTTATCTAATCTACTTATATATCCCCCTTTACCATAGCATTGGGGTGCCCCAATCATTTCTGAGCACCAGATTTCTGTGGTGAGTAGAGTACGTGTAAAGAGGGAATCAGAGAAGACTTGAAGAAACTCTCCTAGTGGAGTGGAAAGGGCCCAACTGTACAGAACCCAAAGGAAGGAAAGAGAGGGGGGTGAGAGGACTTGACAAACAGATCAGCGTGAGGGGGGTGACTGAGGGACCTGCAAGAGAAGATCAAAAAATCAAGTGTGAGGAGAAGACACCAGTAAGGGCGAGAGGCAGGAGCAAACCAGGGTAGTGCAGAAAGGGCAATGGAGCCCAGAATGCCTGAAGGAAACGCGGGGGGCTGGAACTAGCTGCACCCCCTGGCTTGAAGTAGTTTCCATCAGATACAGGGTGTACAGTTTTGTTCAACAACTTTCAGCAACCCCACTATAAAAACTGTTCCAGCGCCACTGGAGAGGGAACAGGGAGAGATTAGAAGAGGGTTGGAACTGTGGTAAGTGCAGACCTGTCAGCTCTAGCCAGTGCTTGTTTATTTTGGTAATAAACACACGCAAGCTCAGGGTTGGAAACAGGCAACTGGAAATAATTAACAAGAAACACTATCTGCAATCCCCACCTTCATCCCCCTCCCCTCACAAAAGTCTATGAAGCTTTTAAGAGCGACACAGCTCTTCAGTTCCTTGTTTGGCTTACAGGAGTCCTCCTCTAATGGCAAACATCACCTTGGGTGTAAGCTTCAGACATGTCAAACTTCAAGGAGGGAGGGAGAAACCCCTCCACTTCCAGCAGCAGTCCAAGTTTTAAAACTATATGGGCACTCTCACTGGAAACCATGATAATGGCCCAGGGTCTGTAATCATGTCTAAGTATCATCAGTCTCATCTGGTGGCAATGACTGAGCAGGCCGCACAACGACCAGCCTATGTTACCATCAAACCACAGGGAAGAAACGTACTTTCAGATCATGTCAAGGCTCTGAGTGAAACCCACAGAAGTCAGGAAATTCAGAGTTAAGACAGGAATGCCGGGCCAGATCCTTAGCTGAGGTAAATTGTTGTCGCTCTAATGGAGGAGCTGGGCCTCTGCGTTTAACTCAGCCCATTTGGCCTAGCTTTGGAACATATGTGGTTGCTTGCAATAAGAACACCTTAACATAGGCGGCGACTTTCCAAAGTGCCGGGGGGGGGTTCGACCCCGGCTCTGCCCCAGGCCCTGCCCCCACTCCACCCCTTCCCACAAGGCTCTGATCCGTGGGGCCCGCCAGTGGGTGGGAGGCGTTGAGAGGTGGGGGGAAGCTGATAGGGGGCTGCCGGTGGGTGCAGAGCACTCACCATTTTTTCCCCGTAGGTGCTCCAGCCCTGGAGCACCCATGAAGTCGGCGCCTACGAGCACCTATTATTTGAAAAACACTGCAATAACCAAACAAAACGGAGGGAACTAAAATGGGGTTTCAGCTTTACTTTGGAACCTTCTTCTGTAACAATAGGGTTTGGGGGGGGGGTCCCACTGAGGACCACCATCATGCTTATGAGCCTGTTAAACTGTAGCCAAGTTCATTATATTTTACTGACTATTCAGTCCCAGATCATACTGTACCTGTTCCTTCTCAACAGAACTGGTTGAAACTTTTTGTCTGAAATGTTTTTACACTGAAAAATGTTTTTTCCCCTTCAAAATGGAAATGTGTGCAGTAAATGTCCATTATGATGAAATTTCTTTCAGGTTTTGTGTAAAAAAAACTGAAAATTGAACAGTTTTCAGTAAAGTCTCGCATTTTTGCTGACTAGCCAAAATTTTGGGGGGTTCCATTTGCCAAAAACTGGGGGGGGGGGAATAAAAATTTGGGAGGTTCTTTTTTCAGTGAAAACCTGAAAAATGTTGTTGTAAATAACCCCATTTCCCAGGCAATTCTACCTTGGAGCTAGTACAATGGATGCTCTGCAGCCATCGCCCGAGGGCGGCCATTTGTATACTATGGAGCCAGACCATCAAATGCCCAGTAAATTCACAAAATAATTTTAATATGTGTTTACGGAACCTAGCATAATCAGAACCTGATCATAGCCTATAGCCCCTACCATAGTACAACCAATAAATAATAATAATGAGCAACACTGAAGCTCCATCTCAGGAAACTTTTCCTAATGGTGATCGCTGTTAGTCTGTGGAATAGTTCCCCAGGGGAAGTGGTGGGAGCCCCACTGCTTCTGTCATTTAAAAATGGGCTGTGCAAATGCTGGAAAATACACAGTAGGAAGTGGTCCCTCACTGGTTGGCCTAATATGGATGATCTAATGATATATCCAACCACATATGCCTACAAATTGGGAGCCTAAATCCATCCCTAGCAAGGAAACTCCTCCCTGGTCCCCCACAGGCAATCAGTTTATGCCCTATAATTCAGGTCTTAAAGAAAAACAGCAAAGTACTAGAAAAATATCCTAACCACTATATCTAATTATAAAAGCCAAGTCACTCTTTTATTTGTCTAAAAAAATGGCATAAAAAAAGAATAGGACTAAAGCAGGAAGATTGAGGAAAATGTGGGTCCTCTAATGGGATTTCAAAATTGCTGTAAATTCTGAGCCATACCCTCAGCTAGTGTCAGTCCATACAGCTCTAATGAGTTCAGTGGAAATCCCTGATCTGCAGGAGCTGAGGAGCTGGCGATGGTTTTAAATATTGTTTGTTAATTTAATAGCTACACCGGTTGGTTATACCAATGGTTATATTGACTAATCTTTGTATATAATTTAAATAAATTAACTTGCAACTATTTTAAAACTGTCTAATGTTCAATGGTGTCTACCGGGATCTCAAATTTTTTGGTCCTAATCTGTATCTAGAGGCTTGGTCTACCGCTGGGAAGTACAATGTTGGGTCCCTGAGGGTATGTCTGCTGACTGAGACTGAAGCTGTGGGCTATAAAATTACAGTGTAGTTGGTCACCCGAGCCATGAGCCCATGGCAGATGACCTGGGCTCTAAGACCTGGTGCCATGTGGTTTTTATTGCAGTGTAGAAGTACCCTATAAAAGCAGCCCCATTGACATGACACTCAGTGGAGATACTAAAAAAGTAGGGTGACCAGATAACACGGGGCAGGGAATAAGGGTCCTAAAGAAGAAAAAGACCCTAATATTGGAAGAGTCCTGATAAAATCAGGACATCTGGTCACCCTATAAAACAGTGACAGACATTTCTGAAAGTCCTTTTGAAAACACATTTACACAGTCATCTTTCTCACTGAAGAGCAGTTCAGTTTTAATTTTGGCCACTGCAATTTCTAGTCTGTATTTATTGATCTCTCTAAGGTATTAGAAATTCTTGCTGTTTTCCTTCAGCTTCAATCTGGGAGTCACTCTTGCCCACAGATTTACTTTGTCATTCCACGTTTGACCTTAATCCTGCCTCTGCTGAAGTCCTTCCTTCTTTGACTATTGAAGTTCCATCTTTTAAGACCTGCTCTTGCTCCCAGTAGATTCCGGTCAATGACAAGCGCCTCAGTGACTTCAATGAGAGTGGAAGTGAACTCTTATTCCTAAATCTCTGCTCTCTTAATTGTAAGGGGTATCAAATGCTGGAGTTAGATGATGTTGTTCACTCACTGAATTCTTCCTCTTCATTACCAAATCGAATTCAAAATACCCTTCTTGGTACTCAGAAGTCCGCCGGGGCTTACTCCAGCTTACCTCTGTGCTTAGATTCATGTTTTCCTGTGCTCACTCTTCCAACGTTGCCCGCCTCTCCATCTCATCCCAGCAATGAGCCACATTTAAGGGATCACATTTCACACTTGTGTCATGCCAAGTCTCTGAAATTCTCCTCCTGCCCCTGAATCAGCGAGGCAGTTCCTCTCTTTAATCCCCATCTGACAACTTTTCTTCTCACTCGTGTATATGGTCAACTCTGTCGCCAAAGTGTTCTGCAGTCCAATGTGCTAAAAGCACTGTATAAAGATATAGACCCGTTCTTGGACCATGCTCGAGTTGCTTTGAATTGCTACACCAGCCCAAAGCCCTGTGGATCTGGGCCTCAGAGCATGCACCCTGTGTAGGGGGCCACAGCAGCTCCTAAACCACCCCCTCTCCCAGCTGCCAATGTGGGGTGTGTGGTCAGGGTTCCCTAGAAACCTGGATACCCTCAGCTGCCATAACTGCTCCTTATGGCCATTGACAATTGACGCCAACCTTCATACTGTTCTAACCTATGCCAGGGGACATGCATAGCACAGAGTATCCCCAAGGTCAGGGACGAGAAAAGGGCCCTTTAGCACCCGGTCTCTGAACATTCTTTGACCTCAGCTGGGGATCCAGCTGTGATGCTCTGTACCTCAGGGGAACACCCAGCACGCCCATGCTTATCCTTGTAAAAGGATTATGTGGCAGCCAATGCAAAGTTTGTCATGTTGGTGTCTTTGGAAGGCTCATAATGCACTGAGTATGGTTGTTATAGTGATGTTATAGGTTATAATTTCATGTATTTAGTTTGTGGGTGAAAATGTGTCCTCATGGCTTAAAATAAGCCCAGGCATAAACTCTCCAAAAGCAGAGAGGCAGTTCACACCTCATCAGGGCAGGCATGGGACAAACCCAGCCCAGCCTCATAGGAACAAAGGATGTTGGCCTCGGCAGCAACAAAAGAATCTGTTAGACTCTCAAGGGAGGCACCTCCCTTCCCTTCGTCAGACAGGAACTACAATGAGGTAATGCTCACCTGACTCTCAAGGGGGGGAGGGGTGGCAAAGCCAAGAGGCAAGAAAGGACATGATAAAAGGGAGAGACGTTTGCCATGCTCTCTGTCTCCGACCTACATCTACAGACACCACCACCACGCGACTGAAGCGCTGATCAAAGGGGAGAGCCTGGCTGAAGAGCAGCCAGGCAGTCTGTGGTGAGAAGCATCTAAGTTTGTAAGGACATTGAAAGTGTTAAGATCAGGTTAGAATGCGTTTTGCTTTTATTTCATTTGACCAAATCCAACTTTTTGTGCTTTGTTTTATTATCACTTAAAATCTCTCTTTATAGTTAATAAATCTGTTTGTTTATTCGACCTGAAGCAGTGCGTTTGGTTTGAAGCGTGTCAGAGACTCCCCTGGGGATAACAAGCCTGGGACATATCAATTTCTTTGTTAAATTGATGAACTCATACAAGCTTGCAGTGTCCAGTGGGCATATCTGGACACTGCAAGATGGAGGTTCCTAGGGTTGTGTCTGGGACCGGAGATATTGGCTGGTGTCATTCGGTTGCACAATCCAAGGCGCAGTTACATGCCAGAGGCTGTGTGTGACCAGCCCAGGAGTGGGGGTTCTCACAGCAGAGCAGGGTAAGGCTGGCTCCCAGAGTCAAGGATTGGAGTCACCTAGCAGATCACTGGATAACACCAGAGGGGAACGTCACATCGGCTCATAATGTATTGCATTTCCCATAGCACAAATATCCCACTTCTTGAATTGTGAGCTGGTTAAAGAATGTGGGCCAAATCCATCCCTGGCCTAACTTCATTGACTTCAGTAGAGTTACACCAGGGATGAACTTGCCCATTTGCATTTATTTTACTGTCTTTAGAGCACATGCAAAATCATAATTCCTTTTGCTACTTTCCTTAGGTACAGACGTGAATAAAGAAAGCATAGGCACACTGGCCTCTGCCCTGACGTGTGATTCTTTCAGAGAGTGAATCAGATGCTGTTAGATTCAGTATATTTCATGCCAAGCCATTCAGAAATGCCAGGTTACTCCCCCTTATTTTTTCCATCCAGCAGCAGGGCTTTCCCTTGCCTTACCCTGAGCCTTCTGCATTGAGGTCCAGCAATTCCTTGGCTGCAGTTTATATGCTAACCGGCGTCACTGGGAGGAGAGCCACGCAGCCTCTCCAACTCTAGACTCCATAGAGGATGGAGGAGAGTTCAGAAAGGATCTGACAGGCAGGCTGCTGAATATTCCCATTCAGCAGCCTGCCTGTATTAGTTGCTGCGGCATTCTGAACCCCTTTGCACTGTGTTATTAAAAGGGTTCAGTTGTAAAGAATTGTAGTGAATTAAAGAGATCTGATGAGATCTTGGAGAGAGTTCTTAGAGTGTGTATTACATGGGATTTCACATGCACATGGAGAGCCACATTTTCCAGAGCAATCAACACACTGTCAGTTTGAAAATTGGGCACCAGTTTCAGGGGGGCTGGAACAATTTGTACGGTGGCGGGGCTGAGAGCCACTGAACCGAACTGTAAACCCTGCATATGATGGAAACCCACTTCAAACCAGGGGGTGCAGTAGCACCCCCAGCACCCCTAGTTCCAGCATCTATGAGACCAGTTTTGGGTGCTGTGTACTTGCAGTTCTTTTGAAAAGCTAGGCCCTTTGGAAGCTGACTTAGCAGACTACGAGGGGTTCTCTTGTCCTAGAGCAGCAGTTCCCAAACTGTGGGTCGTGACCCCCTTTGAATGGGGTCGCCAGCGTTGGCTTAGACTTGCTGGGGTCCGGGGCTGAAGCCTGAGCCCCACTGCCTAGGGCCAAAGCCAAAGCCCGAGGGCTTCAGCCCTAGGCCACAAGGCTCAGGTTGCAGGCCCCCTGCCTGGGGATGAAGCTCTTGAGCTTCAGCTTTTGCCCCCCTGCCCATAGCGGTGGGGGTCAGGCGGGCTCAGGCTTTGGTCCCCCCTCTGGGGGTGGTGAAGTAATTTTTTTTGTCAGAAGGGGGTCGCAGTGCAATAAAGTTTGAGAGCCCCTGTCCTAGAGTAATCCTCAGGTGGCATAGACAGTGCTTCATTTGTAAACCAGAGGTGCCAGGTCTCCAAATGACGTCCTCCATACAGCATGACCTTGCTCGCACCATACGCGTGAGCTCACGCCTTGCATGTAAAAGTAGATTTGTATCCATTACTAAACATCACCGGGCTAGCAAGCTCCAGCACAAATTAAGCTCTGGGCATAGAGCTGATATAGAGCTTCACACCACTCCCGTTCCAGCCCCAGTACTGGGAACGTTCCTATGAGAAAGGGGGAGTGGCCAGAACACCACTGTGCTCTAGCAGTTCCTGGCTGCAGGAACTTGGAGCCATGGATATAACTGTAGAGCAGCCCTGGGGCTGATCTCAGTCATGCCTCGGTGAGGGTCAGGGGAACAAGAAGTTGGTGTAAAGCCAAATTATGCCAAGCCCCTCTAGTCTTGCACCAAGCACAGCTCAACCTGACCCGAGGATCCAACTTTTTAATTTTACTCAGTTTTCCATTCTTACAACTTCATATTACATTTTTCACAAAATGTTAATTATTTTTTTACACGAAAAATTGAAAAAATGCAGATTTTTTAACCCACTTTCAAAGAAAGCCCTTTTCATTTTTTATTCAGAAAACTGCTCATTGCTATCTGAAAATTATTCTTTTCTTGCATAAGAATGGAAACTGGGCCCACGTTACCAAAAAAAAAAAAGTTTCCAAGAAAGATTTCATGGAAATAGGCTCATTTTCAAACTGATAATGAAATGCGAAAAAAGGGGCTGTAAATTATTAGTTTTGCATTTTATCAAAATTACTTGATAGACTTGTGTTTGGAAAGTGGTTTGGCTTTATGGGTCATTTTCTCTCCTCTTGTCTGTACTGTGAATTCCTTATTTGTCTGACTGCTAGAAGCTGGGACTGGATGACAGGGGATGGATCACTGAAAAATTGCCCAGTTCTGTTCATTCCCTCTGAAACACCTGGCATTGGCCATTGTCAGAAGACAGGATACTGAGCTAGATGGACCACTGGTCTGACTCAGTATGGCTATTCTTATGTTCTTAGTTCCAAAATATTGCAAACAATTTTTTTAAAATATATATATATTGTGACAGAGCCAGACCAGTGGGGTACAGGAGTCTGGTAGAGGGTAAATATACTGGTCACTGGATGAGTAGTTTTCTGTTCCCTGAGTGACCAGAGCAGGGGCTGCACTTGAGTAATCAGGAACCTGCTAGAAACAGTTAAGGCAGGCAGGCTAATTAGGACACCTGGAGCCAATTAAGAAGAAGCTTCTAGAATCAATTAAGGCAGGCTAATCAGGGCACCTGGGTTTTAAAAAGGAGCTCACCCCACTTTGTGGTGAGAGTGTGAGGAGATGGGAGCAAGAGGTGCAAGGAGCTGAGAGGGTATGTTGCTGTTGGAGGACTGAGGAGCACCAATGTTATCAGACACCAGGAGGAAGGTCCTGTGGTGAGAATAAGGAAGGTGTTTGGAGGAGGCCATGGGGAAGTAGCCCAGGGAGTTGTAGCTGTCATGCAGCTGTTACAGGAGGCACTATAGACAGCTGCAGTCCACAGGGCCCTGGGCTGGAACCTGGAGTAGAGGGTGGGCCTGGGTTCCCCCCAAACCTCGCAATTGACCTGGACTGTGGGTTCTCCCAGAGGGGAAAGTCTCTGGGCTGTTCCCCCAACCCACATGGTGAATCTCTGAGGCAAGAAAATCTGCCAATAAGCGCAGGACCCACCAAGATAGAGGAGGAACTTTGTCACAATATATATTTAAAGTTTTGACCAGCTCTACTTTGCACTATTCTCCACTCATTACACCTGTAGAATTTCCATTGACATCAGCAGGAATTCCATACCTGGGGGTTCCCAGGTGCAACACTGCTGTGAGCACACAAAGAGGTGTGTGCTTTCCATTACCCTTTCACCCCTCTGACCCTGGAGACTTTCAGTGGGCAAAACAGACCTTGCCTAAGTTAGAGCAGCTAAGGATCATACTATGCTCCAGCCTCACCCCACATGCAACTGTCTGGCTTAAGTTCTTAAAGGGTCCCGCTGTTGCCATAGTAACTGAGCATCTCGCAATCTTTAGTGTGTTCATCCTCACTACACCCCGGGACGCTAGGTTTTATCCCCTTTATACAAAGGTGAGCAAAGAAATTCTTATTTTAGAAAAGAGATGAGTATGGGGGGATATGATAGTGGTCTATACAATTATGACTGGTGTGGAGAAAGTGAATCGGGAAGTGTTATTTACCCCTTCACATGACACAAGAATCACAATGACATTAATAGGCAGCAAGTTTAAAGCAAACATAAGGAAGTACTTCACACAATGCACAGTCAACCTGTGGAACTTGTTGCCAGGGGATGTTGTGAAGGCCAAAAGTATAACTGGGTTCTTAAAAGAATTTGATAATTTCATGGAGGATCAGTCCATCTACTAGCCAAGATGGTCAGGGACACAACCCCATGCTTCAGGTGTCCCTAAACCTCCAAGTGCCAGAAGCTTGGATTAGATGACAGGAGATGGATCACTCAATAATTTGCCCTGTTCTGTTCATTTTTTCTGAGGCATCTGGCACTGGCCACAGTCAGAAGACAGATACTAGGCCACATGGACCATTAGACAAATTGGAGGATTGGGCCAAAAAAAATCTGATGAGGTTCAACAAGGACAAATGCAGAGTCCTGCACTTAGGACAGAAGAATCCCATGCACTGCTACAGACTGGGGACCAACTGGCTAAGAAGCAGTTCTGCAGAAAAGGACCTAGGGATTACAGTGGACAAGAAGCTGGATATGAGTCAACAGTGTGCCCTTGTTGCCAAGAAGGCTAACGACATATTGGGCTGCATTAGAAGGAGCATTGCCAGCAGATTGAGGGAAGTGATTATTCCCATTTATTCGGCATTGGTGAGGCCACATCTGGAGTATTGTATCCAGTTTGGGGCCCTCCACTACAGAAAGGATGTGGACAAATTGGAGAGAGTCCAGCAGAGGGCAACGAAAATGATCGGGGGCTGGGGCACATGACTTACGAGGAGAGGCTGAGGGAACTGGGCTAGTTTAGTCTGCAGAAGAGAAGAGTGAGGGGGGATTTGATAGCAGCCTTCAACCACCCGTTCTGAGCCTTCGGCTACACTAGCAGACTTCCCAGTGGCTAAGTCCCCTTTCCACCAGGAGTTAGGAAGGCCTGAGCATCTGGCCTAACAAAGTGCAGAATGTGTGACAGAGATCAATGATGTGGCTGGGGAAATTAGAGAGGAGCTTACTACTAATGTCAAGGGAAGGCACATGGCAGCTCAGACGCAATTACACAGTGGATTGCAGAGTCAGAAGGAAGGGAAAAAAAGCCAGACCCAGTTTGCAGTGCAATACTGTCCCAAAATAGCAGTGACCAGTGAATCACTTGGAGTAATGCAGAGTAATTCCAAGGTACTTTCCACATGCACACATGCTGTTACAGTTACTAAATAAATGCCTGGGAGTTTCTCTTACATGAGTTCAAACAAAATATTGTTGTAACCTTTACTTTGGCGGGGGGACAAGGGGGAATCACTTTCCCTTTTAGAGAGAGGGCTGTTTGGCAAAGCAGTTCAAACAGTTGTTTTTGTTTCTGCCGGAGTTTGATTCCAGATATCGGTGAAGAATGAGTTTGAAGGGCATGTGGTAGGTCACCAAATCATAATGCTCTTAAGTCACAAGTGAGTAAACAAGGGCCACTTACACTTATGCTGCCAAATACCCTGTTTTACGGCACTCATGCAGATATAACTGAGCACAATAAGAGGATGCCCGGTGTCTATCTTAAGTGTTCGTAATAGTACTTAGCTCTTATACTTTCATCCATAAATCTCAAAATGCTTTGTAAAGGAAGGGCGGTATCATTATTCCCATTTTACACATGGAGAAACTGAGGTTCAAGGGCTTGCATAAAGGCCATATATCAGAGCCAAGAATCAAACCCCATTATCCTGTCATCTTGGTCATTGGCCCACCCTGCTACCTTAGTTGGTGCTACCTCTTTGCAAAATGCCTAACCCCCCTCATGACAGTGAAGGTCTGAACAAAGACCTGAAGACCCTAAAATCTGGAGTATTTATAATTAGGATACGCACACTCAATCTGTTCTATCACCTCTCTCACGTCTCATCGCTCCCTCCTCTCAGGCCCTCACCTCATCCTTCCCCTCTTTTCAGCCCTCTCTCATTTTTCCTCACTCCTTCGCTTCTCCTTTGTCTTTGCTTTCACCCTGCTTATTTCACTATTTCCTTTTCTCTTTGATTACCTGTGATTCTTCTATTCCCAAGTCGTGTTCTTTCCTCTGGAATGCGCTGCTCTGGTGATATAGATTGTGTCCAGAGCAGAGGCACACTTCAGGGCTGCATTGGATAGAGCACTTCACTGACAAACCATAGTCCTCTTTGGAAAATATTTTATAGATCCAGGAGACGTCTTTGGCGGGATCACTGGACATGAGATCCTTCTTCTCTGATCCTAGGCAGGTCTGAACTGCTGTAATCATGTGGTCACTGGCAAACCAGCAGAAAATGATGTGTCGCTTCCTTTGTTTTCCCTCTGGTCCAGATTACAGGCAGAAAGTGACTGAGTGGCTTTATTTAGAAGATTTCTACAGAACCACATAAAAATGTATGTTTAAAAAAAATCCATATCTCTGAACGGTTTGCTTGACACTTACTGTTTTTATTTGTGAAATCACGTAAGTGTATTTGCTCAACCCACAGATATTTTCTAGGGGAATTCCTTCAACCAAGCTGGTTGTCCCCAGGTTTTTCTCCATTTTCATTTTCCTTCACCTCCTTGCACTTAATCCCACATCCTGTAAAGAGGATAGTGTAGCGCTGTATGGTACAGGTGGCCAGAAAACAAGAATTCTGTTTCATACAAAAGTCTGAGGTTTGTTTTCATTCTGCAGTGAGATGAAAACAAGATCTTTCAAAAAACATTGCAAAACAAACAAGCGTAGGACTCACCCATGCCAGAATCACTTGGCTGTTAAGGCATACATGGGGGAGACCTGGCTTTGAGTTCCTGCTCTGCCTGATGCAGGCCAGCAACTTGAAACGGACTTTCCCACGTTTGTGTGGGCTTTGGGTGAGTACTTTTCTTGGGTGAGTATTTTTTTGTTGAAAAATTCCTGATCAGTTCTAGTCTAGGTATAGGCATTAGGCCAGATCTTCAACTGGTGTATTCAACAGAACCGGGCTGATTTATCTCAGCAGAGGTGCTGACCCACAATTATGCAGGTATAGATACCATATCATTTATTTAACTATGTTTAATACATATACTGCTGCAAATGTAAATACTGGACCAACTCAGGGGCTTTGGAAGGTCTATAACACAGGGAAAAAAGTCTTCCAAGCTGCTGCATAGAGGTGAGACCAGGGAGCAAAGAGAACTTCTTCATGAAATGGAGTTGAGGTCCCCTGCAGCTTTCTCCTCTGGGGTTTGGGTGAATATTTGTGTTTGCCAGAGAAAGGCAAAGCAGTGGCTGCTTACCTACCTGCTAATCCATAACCCTGCATAATTGAGGGAGGGCACAGCAGTGTATAGCTGCTACTACTGCCATTGTCATTCTCCGGTACTCTGAGCCCAGTCTCCTGGCTTAGGAAGGGATTATGAACATAAGAACATAAAAACGTCCATAGTGAGTCAGACCAAAGGTCCATTTAGCTCAGTAGCCCATCTTCCAACAGCAGCCAATGCCAGGTGCTCCAGAGGGAATGAACAGACCAGGCAATTATCGAGTGATCCATCCCCTGTCGTCCATTCTACTGGATTTAGTAGAATGACACTGGAGTAATGCGATGATGAAATAGGCCCCCAATGTGCAACATGACAGTTAACATGGACTAGAACTGTTCCGATTTTTTTCAATAAAAACAATTAATTAAAAATGACCTGTTTTTCTTTTCTTTTTTTTTTCCCCAAACTTTTCCCAGTTTTCAATGGAAAAAATGAATGTTTTCACAGGGATGCTGGTTGGTTGGTTGGTTTTCCCCAGGCTTCTCTTCAATTTCCCCTATTTTCCAGTCTAAAATGGAGAGGGGAGGGGAAAAGAAAAAAGGGGGTGGGGGAAACCTAGAAAAATGGGGGGGGGGGGGGACAGGAAATTGTAATTGGAAACTTTCATTTCTTTTCAACTCTTTCCATGAAAAATGGTAACTGGCATTTTTCATGGAAAGAGTTGAAAAGAAATGAAAGTTTCCAATTACAATCAGCTACTATATCGGTACAGGGACTTGAACTTTTGTATTTCTCTAGTATTTCTCATTATTAACAGCATTTATTTAATTCCTTAGTTTCTTTGCTATTTTATATATCTATAAATGATGCCTAGGATAGTACTGATTTATACAATATAGTGTGTGTAATTAAGAGAATGAGGAAACAATGACTGGCTTTGCAGGTTGGCTGCTCACACCTGGGCTAAGCTACTAGAAGCTCAAAGGCAGGTGCTGATCACCTGTGTTAGCCCTGCAGGGAAGACATATGCTAAATGGTCCCATCATTAGGTGTTGATGTTCATACTTCATTAAGATTGGAATGGAGGAGGAGTGAAGTCTTAGTTGTGCTTCTTTAATTTGGCTGTAGACCATATTCTCCAAGGCTGGGGTACCAGGGAGCACTTTATTGATTTACATGGTGATGGATAAGTCTTGGCAATGGAAAATGATAGAAATGTAAAGCAAGATTCCCAGCTGGTGTAAACTGACTTCTGTGGAGCTCTGCTGATTTACCCCAGCTGAGTATCTGGCTCTACAGTGTCTTAATAAATAAAGCCTGGTAGCTGCAACATTTTGAAAATGCAGCTACAACTCAAACCCACAGTTCTCTCAGTCCCGGATATTAAGACAGAGGGGACTCTTTTAAGGTGGGCTGGGCAGGAGAGATTGGAGAGGTTTTATGTGTATATTTCAGCGAGACATTTACAATCTCATTCATATAAACTGTCCTTGTGACATCCCTGGCTCCTGGGAAGAGCGAGGGCCAGATTTTCAGAAGAGATCAACTCTCAACAGCAGCCATATAGGCATCCAAATGCAGTCCCCAGATGGGTGTTCAGCACCCATCAGTTCCCATGGAGAATTCCCAACCCATGCCAGACCCACAACTGACCAGAACAGTAGTCGCTGGGAGTTGAGCACTGTTGAAAATCTGGCCACTGCTTGCATGTCTCTTCAGGGACACTCAGGAAAATTAATCCAAATTCATTTGAAAGTGGATTAGTTAAAACACATTAAACCCCTTTGTGGATTCTTTTATTCAGAATTAAAGTGGCCTTAATTTGGTTTAGCTTAATTCATTTCCACACCTCAATGGGAGCTGAACCCTTTTGAAAATCTGGCCCAGGATGTGGAATGATGTATCAGAAAGGCCAGGCCTTCACTGAGCTCTTCTCACAACCTTAGCAGATGCCTCCTGAACAATCTCAAAAATGTTTTGCTCACTAAATGTTTCTGTTTTATAATAGATGGAAATTTGAAGCACAAGGAAATTAAGTGCCTTACCCAAGGACACCTGGGAAGTCAGTGGCAGAATTAGGAATTATTCCCAATGTGGAAATCCTGGCCCCAGGAAGTCAACGGAAGTTTTCCTATGGACTTCAATGGAGCCAGGAGTTCACCCCAGCTTTCCTGAGTTCAAGTTCAAATTTTTAACAGCCTGGCTCATCTTTATCAGGTCCTTACCCATGAGAAGATAGCCATCCATTAAACCCACTAGTAAATTCTACCTGCACAGAAATCATAAGCAACCTCCTGCTCCTCACAGAAACTTGGCCACAGTGAGACACACGAACAAAGCAATCGCTCTTCACAAACGCCCTCAGGAACTGTCCGTTCCAGCTGCAGGCTGAACACAGTGACTTTAATCAATTTTTTTTTTTTTTAAATCTTCCCTCCGTCAACACCACAGGCTGCTGGTTGCTCTGCTCAGACTCCCCATGCTGCTGTTGCTCCCTCTGATGTCACTGCAAAAAGTCCTCCCTTATTAGCTTGGCAGCTGGAGGAAGGCACAAAAGCCAACAAAATAAGTGAGGTTATTTGAATAGTGACATCGCCCTGTTCCTGCTAGGGAGACCGAAAGCTCTGCAACCGGGCAGTCTATTGTGTTTACACACCGAGAGAGAGAGAGAGAGACTGGGGAATGGGAATTTTGAGACTTTTACTTGTAAGCTGGTCTCTCTAGTTGGGAGCTAGAGAAGTAGACCTGGTGAGCTGCTTTGTGATTGACTGATTGGCAAGGAGCTCCTCAGGAGTTTTGCAATCTGGCACAATGTGTTAAATTTCCTCGCTGAGGACCCCTTCATGCATTGGTTTTTGCAACCCCCTTTTCTCCCCACTGTGAAGGCAATCAGCCATCAGCCAGTAATTTTCCTAATTTATGACAGTGTTCACTTGAAGAAAAAAAAGCCTCCTCTTGCCTCTGAAAGCAAACAAGACCTATATGCCATATGCTTCACAACTACACCCAGCTAATGTCCCAGTGGGACTGCTTTGCGTGGTTGCTGCTACAGCTACAGTCTCAAAGCCAGCTGCAGTTCCACAGAAATGAAAACTCAGATATACATAATCTTTGCAGGAGCCATGGATGGTATGAGGCAAAACATCTTTGAAAACACTTACTCATGTTCCAGCCACTCCCAATACTGGAAACATCATCAATGATAAATCAGATTTTTCAATCAGATTTTTTTCAAAGCCCGTCAAGAATTTTGCTTGTAATAAATATTTTTCTTTGCGATCTTCTCCTTTCTTGCTTTAACAGCCTTGAGCTTTGAAAAAAGCTCAGCTGTGGTTGGGCATTTCAGAACATTACAGCATCAGGACGGGCAACTCGTTAGAGTGATTTAGAAGATTACATCTAATGCGTGTCTAGTTTCAAGTCCGCCTTAACGCACTCAGGATAGTCGTTTTGTGGGTAAGGTACTGGTCTGAGAATCAAGAGAAATGGGTTCCGTTGCTGGCTCTCCCATAGAATTCTTATGTGAATTTGGACAAGACATTTAGGGTATGTCTGTGCCACATAAAGGCACCTGCAGTAGCAAGTCTCCAGGGTATGTCTACACTTGCTGGTAGATTGGCACTGCTGCAATCGATGCAGCGAATGTTGATTCAGCGGGTCTGGTGAAGATCCGTTAAATGGATGGGAGAGCACTCTCCCACCCATTTGTGTACTCCATCTCCCTGAGAAGCATAAGGGACGTCACTGCGCAGTGTAGCCACCGCGGCAAGTGGCTCTAACAACGTCGACTTCCGTTATGTTATTCGTGTAACTGAAGCTGTGTAAGTAAGATCCATTTACCCCGGTAGTGTAGACCAGCCCTTAGAGCCAACTGACTCTGGCTTATGCAGCTCGGGCTCCAGGGCTGAAAATTGTCAGGTAGACATTTGGGCTTGAGCTGGAGCCCGGGCTCTGAACCCCAGAGAGGAGAGCTGAGGCTGCAGCCCAGGCCCAAACGTCTACACTGATATTTATATCCCCACAGCCTGAGCCCTGTAAACCTGAGTCAGCTGACCCAGGCCTGCGGGTCTTTTATCGCAGCATGGACGAACCCTGAAGGCTCCTAAAGCAAGTAGATGCTTTTGAAAATGTGCCCTGAATTCCATTTCAGAAGTGCCCTAGAGCCGGACCTTTTAAAGGTATTTAGGTGCCTACAGATGGAGCTAGACACTGAATGGGGTTTACAAACACCTAACTCCCAGTGATTTAGACGAGAGTTAGTCACCTAGGTGCTTTTGAAAATCCCACTAGCCACCTATCTAAATCTTTAGGTGCCTAAATATCTTTGAAAATCTGTCCCCTAGACACTTAGGCCCAGATTTTTTTAAAGGTATTTAGTGGCCTATCTAGTTAAAAGCAACAGAGGGTCCTGTGGCACCTTTGAGACTAACAGAAGTATGCAAGACTGCATCTGAAGAAGTGAGGTTCTTACCCATGAAAGCTTATGCTCCCAATACTTCTGGTAGTCTGAAAGGTGCCACAGGACCCTCTGTTGCTTTTTACAGATTCAGACTAACACAGCTACCCCTCTGATGCTATCTAGTTAGGCGCTACATACTTTGAAAAATCAATCTGTGATGAGGTGTGCTCCCCACCCAGGCCCTGCAAGAGCTGAATTAGGCCAAGTGGCCCAATTGGCCAATAAAGCTGCAAACGGGGTAGATTTAGGCTGTGTGCAGGGAGCTAGTTAGAAGGAAACTCACCTGTGAGGGAGGCTGGAAATAGCATAGGAGGAAAGAGCAGGTGGGAGGAAGCCTGCAGTCCCTCTCCCTGAGGTAAGGGAGAAGCTGCATGGTAGGAAGAGTCCAGGGGGGAGAGCAGTATGGTGGTGTGGATGTTACAGGATTCTGGGCTGGAACCCAGAGTAGAGGGTGGGCCTGGGTCCCTACCAACCGCCGCAGAGTGGCGTTGCTAAGGGCAAAGGATATGAAGACTGCAGGAGACGCTGCTGGTGTGACATAGTCAGGGTAGTGGGCATCAGGGCTGCCTGATGCTGCCTGGGGAGCAAGACCTTGAAAGGCTACCCTGGAAAGGGAAACTGCAGAGGGTCGAGTCATGAAGAGGAAGTAGCAGCTCCTGGAGCGAGAGAGACACAGAGAGAGGGAAGGGGTGTTGGCCTAGTGGAGCTAACCCCCAGGATGGCCAGGAGGTGGGGCCATTGAGTGGTGAGTAGAGCCCCCGTCACACTGGCCCTGCGTCTCACTGAAAGTCAAGATGTGTGATTCCTAAGAAGCTAAGTCACTTTTGAAAATGGGACTTCCGCACTTTTGAAAGCTTTACCCCTCGGCTCTGGCTACACTATGGAGCTTGCAGCCGCACTGCTGGTGTAGCGGCTCTAGCTGACGGGAGAGAGTTCTCCCGTCGATGTCATCACTCCAGCCCCTGTGGGTGGCCGTAGCGATGCTGGTTAGAGACGCTCTCTCAGCGACGCTGGGGCTTGGGTCAGCGTAACTTAAATCGCTCAGGGGGTGGCTTATTCACATCCTTGAGCGACGTAAGTCAGACCGCAGTAAGTGATCGTGTGTACAGAGTCTTAGTCCCTCTGGGTGGGATCCATGAAGGGACGTAGGTGTTGCAATGCTGAGTATCATGTCACCTAAATTTTAGGCTCTTAGAAAATCATCACCACAACGCTGCAATGCACAAAGCTGAGTTAGGCACCTTAGAATGGGGATGCGCAAAAGCCAGCATGCCAGGCAGGGCGCCGCCTAAGCTAGCCAATAGAACGGGTCTGACCTAAGTCTCGGCCCTCTCTTGAGGGATAGGCACCTAACCCCAGGCTACAGGGAGGGGCCTATCTCTGCTTAGCAATCCACGAACGGGAACCTGGCACCTGGAGTCAGGCAGCTTAGGTGGCGAAGGCATTTCTTGCAAGAATAAATTAGGTGCCTGCCTTGGTCTACATACAGAGGAGGCGGCAGCACCCACCTTATAATCTTTAGCCCACTGGTTAGAGCCCTCACCTGGAATGTGGGAGACGTGGGTTCAATCCCCACCCCCCTTTCTGGGAAGGAGGGAGGATTTGAACATGTGACCCAACAACCCAGCATTGTGGTTGTGATTTTCTAGGAGGCTAAAACTTAGGTTTCATGAGGGGCTCATTCAGTCCCTCCTGTTGAAGCTGTTCCACTCTGGATAAATAAGGAAAGAGTGATTGGTGCAGAGACCTTGCGGTCTCCTACCTCCCAGGTAGTGCCCTACCAGTGGCTACAGAGTCATTCTTTCTTGCCCCCGGCCCAATGATTATTTAAGTATTCATCCCAATGGAATGATCATCAGAATATCCCATAGCTCAGAGCACTTTCCTGAGAGGTGGGGAAACCTGTTCAAATCCTTTCTCCCCCTGTGGCAGAGGAGGGAATTGAACCTGTATCTCCTACACCCTAGGTGAATGCTCTAGCCAATGGGCTAAACGTTATAAGGTGGGTGGCCCTACTGCCACCACATCCAGCCAGATATTGAATGGAACCTGATCTTGTAGCAGCTTCTGAGCATGCCTATCAGATCAGGTCCCAGACCTCTCTTAGGTGGCCATGTTTCAGAGTAGCAGCCGTGTTAGTCTGTATCCGCAAAAAGAAGAACAGGAGTGCTTGTGGCACCTTAGAGACTAACAAATTTATTAGAGCATTAGCTTTCGTGGACTACAGCCCACTTCTTCGGATGAATATGCTTATGCTCTAATAAATTTGTTAGTCTCTAAGGTGCCACAAGTACTCCTGTTCTTCTTTTTAGGTGGCCATATGTCTCTCTCCCCCAGTTTGTGAGTTGCTCAGAGCCTTAGGTGGGAAAGAAGTGCCTGGGACGCCCAGAGGGAGGCAGCAGTGTGCCTAACCCCTTAAGTGTGCTCATAGGCAGAAACTGTCACCCAGGGAACTTTTACTCTGAAAATGTAGGTGCTGAGTGATTTTTTTTTTTAAGTGCTTGCAACATTCAGTGGGAGACTTGTGGATCGAGAAGAACTAAAACTGGGACTTAGGCACCTAAGTCTGGGGTTTAAGCACCTTTGTGGATCTAGGCCTCAGTTTCCCTTATGTAAAGTTGGTGTAATTGCACTTCCTTTCTCCCACCATCCCATGACTTATTGTTTCAGACTGCAAGCGCTTCAGGGCAGGGACTCTCTCACTATGTGAACACGCAATAATCCTTGATCTGGCTGGGACCTCCACATGATACATATAATTCATGATTTATCCAGCTTTATCTTCATTTGGCAATCACAGGGCGAGAACAACCACGGGCCCCATTTTTTGTCTCCATGCACTTAAAGTTGGGCATCTTGATCTCAGCCCTTGTTGCTCTGTATGTCCTTGTCCATGCAGCCCCTTCTATTGCAAAGCAGAACCACAGGGGGCGAGTGTGTTCCTGAATGCTGCCCCTTGGATGCACACATGGGGACAGGGGTGGGGGAGTGACGTGTGTATCCTTTGATTCCTGGAAGCCTCCCTGACCTTTTATTATGTCTCTCCAAAGAGAAGGTTCCTTTCTCTCTTGATTACCCTGCATTTTTCCAGCCTCCTCTGAAGCAGTAATAGTTCGTGTAAAGGATTGTTTGTTCAGGGTGGTTTTAGGTATCAGTCTGCATTTATCTGGTTGGCATACACAAAGTCTGACATTTTGTTAACTATGTGCAGCGGTCTCTTGCCTTTTATTATGCTGCTACTCGGAGTTTATTAAATAGCAAACAGATTTGGAATGCCCCATGTTGCATATGTTTAGAGTACAGCAGTTCTGTAGCTCTCTGTCAAGAAACATTACCAGGTGGGGGGAGGGTGGCCTACCTTTGAAAACCCCATGAACAAAACCTTTGCTTCATCTTCTTTTTGCTGCCACAGAAGTTCATTTGTCAGAAAGTTCTGAAGCCTCTTAGAGTAAGAGCTATTCCTACATACATGTGCTATAAATTTCAGGGGTGGAGAGGCAATGCTAATTCCGACCCACTGTATAAAAGGGGAAATAACTGTTGCATGGGTCCATTAGACACAAATCTGCTTGACTCCAGAGTAAACCAAACCCTTTATTTTCAACATTTGCCCACCTGTTAACAACCATTAGACAGTAAAACATTTAAAGCATGTTCATATTTCAACTCCCCTGTGGTGAAGAGTCTTTCTGGCATCTCTACCTGTCCTTATGCAGAAACCCTTACTTAATATTGACTGCTACCTCAGGTCTGCTTTGCACTGAGCCTTAGACCAAAAAAAGTCATTGTAGAACTTTTGTTGGTTTTCAGCTTTGTGAAAGCTCGAAAGTTTGTCTCTTTCATCAACAGGTGTTGGCCCAATAAAATATTACCTCTCCCACCTTGTCTCTCTCCTATCCTGGGACCAACAGCGGTACAACAACACTTCAAATGCACATTCTAGAAATGGCTTTTCTCTTCAGGATGAGTCCTCTTATGGAAAAGTCCAACAGGATTGAATAGGATGGAGGCTAGGATTTCCAGAAGGTGTTGAGAGAATTCTGTAGGAAGGATAACATTGTTTATGAAATTCTATAGGATGGCTAAAGAAAATGTATGGACATTATTATTATTTATTTTATTTCTACAGCTCTTCCCTTATGGGCAGCACAGCTGGGTGAATAGTGACAAAGAAAGTATTCACAAATGTATAAGCACTTTCATTTGCATTTTACAAATACTTGAATGAACAATTTTTTTCATATGTAAGAAGAATGAATAGTTACACCAGAAGTGTTTCAAATTTATTTGAAAATATTGAGCATTTTTCATCTAAATTTGACAGTTTAATGAAAAATGTAATCAAATTTGTGGGTTTGAAAACGTGACCAACTTTATTGCCAAGCAAAATACGAGCTGAAATATGTTCTCATAAACTATTTGTAAAGAATCACTTTCAGTAAACAAAGAAATTTGCTAAATTGTCTGTTTGCAAGTAATTCAGAAAGAGGAAGAGAAACTATGTTCATCAAATACATTATTCACTGCAAGTAACCCGCTTGCTGCTTGCTACAGATCCCCATGCTAAAATCTGAGGGCTAATTATCGGAACTCCATTGAAATACATGACCACGTATAGCTCCTTTGATCTCATAGTGTGGTGCTGGTTCTGCATTGTGATCTGTGCAGACAGACAGCTACATCCAGATAGAGTCCCACTAAAATCTATGGGGCTTTGTGTGGGCACTGCAGTCTCCCTGTGTGGCTCACAAGGCAGGATCAGGATTGTGGTAGATGGTCATTGGTGATCAGATCAAATTGGCCAGATTTAGTTCTGCTTGATGGTTGACCTAACGCATTTGAGACCCATTCATGTGCAGCTCTCATTGGCTTCAAGAGCAGTCATGTGAGTGTAACTGTGGGCAGAGTTTGAGCTTAAGCTTTCTCTGCAAAGCAAATTCCTGATATGCTCATTGAAGAACAAATCGGTCTGTGAATCCCAATAGTGACTGCAGTGCTAATGGGCCCAGTGCTGCTTTGGGATTCCTGCACACTCCCATGGATGCCAACAGCTGCTGCATGCAAGGATCCAAAGGCAGCATTTGGCCCTTGTTGTTTTCACTGTCATTTGTACTGTTTCCTCTCCTACTTCCCTCCTTGGGGCTTGTTTCTCCAGTGCTATATCTACCCTACACACTGCATCCACACTGCAATGGGCCTCTGGCAGCCGGGAGGCAGTGGGGGAAGGCTTTAGCTCCCCACCGCTGGCAACTTTCACTGAGGCAGGGAAAGGCTGGGGTGGGCAGTGGAGAAGCAGTCTGCTGTGTCCCCCCTGCCAGAGCCATTCCCCCTTGCCAGAGCCTTTCACAATGGCAGGAGAGAGGTTTTGGGAGCTGTCACAGCCTTTCCTTGCATCAGGGCAAGGGCTCTAGCAGCAGGGGCACAGCAGGAAACTCCACTGCTAAAAATAGCACTGTCAATGGGGAGGCAGGACGTGCAAGTAGAGAGCCATGTTAGGATATGTCCACAGGTATATACCCACATCCTTCAGCTGGCTCTACTCACCTAAGCTATGTATACACCCAGGCTAGGGGGACTACGCATGTAGGTATACTACACACCGCTGAAAGCAGAGTGCAGTGTAGACATGCTGTTTAAGAATGCAAAACCGGCTTCACAGCATGCTAAGGCTGGTCATACTGATAGCATGGGCATGAAGGAAGGTCAGTTATCTCTGGAAGTGAATGGGGATTAAGCAATAAATTAGCTTTCTTGCAGGAGCATGGGAAATGAGGGAGGCAATCAGGGGAAAGCGAGGGATTTCTTTTGGCATAGTTTGTTACATACAGATGGAAAGTCCTGCCTCATAAATGGCTGAAAACTGTCATGCAACCGTTTAGCGAGTTTCTATTATCGACTCCTTGGAAGTGAACAATACTGAGGTGTGGAGCAATGTTAATCAATCACATCACTTGAGCAAATGTTTGCATCTTGATTGGCTGCACTAGTATACAAGGTCAATATTGCTGGCCTCTGAGTTACTCAGCTAATATATGTCAATCTCGGCTTCCCAAGTGACTCATCAGAGGTGAATTCAAGTGTTAGCATAAAAGGCAAAACTAATGCAGGTCTGAAATTCATGACAGAACATCTATTGCAGCTGAAGATAGTCAGGTCCTATTTTTATTTATTTATTTTGACTGTCATGAAATACACATACACCATAGGAAACTCACATATGTTATTGGTATTTGCACATAAAATTACCACATTTATAGACAAAAATTGGATGACACACAAATGTCTAGTAAGGCACCTGGCTAGCAACAAAAATGTAGGCATACAACTACATGTGTATTTGTGCACAAGGAATTTGGAAAAAAATTCTTTAAAAATTGGCTCTCAGTGTGTTACAATATATCTAGTGACTTCATGACTTGGTGAACATCAAGATTTATTATTGTTCAAAGTCCAGAAAGTGAGTTCTCTTACTCCCCACTGAAGCAAAATTCCAGTGAAGCCTGAGTAAAGAGCTCAGTGTTATAGGCCAATAGTTATCTTTTATGTCAACAAAGAGTGATGTTTGCCTCAAAAGCCGTCAGTATCTGCTCGTAATTAGAGCTGGTCAAAAAATTAATTTCCATCCTGAGGGAACTTCCAAGACTTCAAAATTTTTGTTTTGTCCTAAATTAGGACAAAAAGTCAAAATCTTAGATTTTTTTAATTTTCTGGAAATATTTTGTTTTGACCCTATTGAAACATTTCATTTTGACTTTATTGTTTTTACTTTTATAACATATTATTATTCAAAATTATAAAGTCAAAATGGAATATTTCAACCTTATCAAAATGAAGCATTTCAATAACTTCCCATCAAAATTTTTGTCAAAACTGATACATCCCCACAAAACACTTCAGTTTTGCCAAATCACTTTTTCTGATGGAAAAACATTCTATTGCAAAAATTTTGACCAGCTCTACTTATAATGATCTTAGACATCAGATTTCTCTGCAGTTCTTCTTTCAGAGGACTCTGGGCTAGATACTTGGGTATGCATCAGTTCCTTTGTACTCCTCTGGTGATGCAAAGTCACTGGCTACTTAAGAGAGGTTTCTAGGGGCTTTGCATGACCCAAGTGTGGTGACCCAAAGCATACAAGTGAATCTGCCCCATGATGATACAGTAGTAACAAAAAAAAGACCTGATGCAAATTGGTGTTTTCCCATTGACCTCAGTGGAGCCATGGTATCTTACCTGAGAATCTGGCCAGTATTTAAACTGCAGATCAAAAGTAGTTATAATAAAATGTCAGTTATATTCAGAATAATGTAGAAATATTGCAGCTGGAGTAAGGGATGGTTGGCAACATTTCAACACATTCATAGGCTTGTGAAGGACAGAAAATCTTCAAAACCTGATAGTTTTCTCAAGTGGAAAGTTAATTTGCTTATTTAAATGAGAAATGTTGGTCTGAATGTTTTTCTTTTGAACAGAGATTGGAGCAGGGGTTAGATTCTCAACATAGCTCTATTGCTTTGCATTAGGCCAATTGACATCCGATCGGATCTTGCCCTCAAATTACTAAATTCTTTTAATTAGGCCATGTTCTTTTCATAAACTTTGCCTTTGGACTATAACAGTCAACAGCAGGGACTGATTATTCTTTTCAATACAGTGTAGACTTTGTGTGTTTTTTATGATACAGTTGGGAAATACTTTTGGGAAACACTTGTTCAAAACAAAACAATAGAACACAGGATTTTCTGAGTCAAAAATTAATACTCCTAAAGAAATATGTTGGAAGAGATAGTTTAATTACTATGATGGTACAAATCATGTACCTTCATTACTGATGTAACACTCTAGCTTTAGAAAAATCGCAATACCAATTCCCAGGAAGCCAAACTCACGAGCCATCCTAAGTACTGATTCACAGGGTTTGTATATGGACCTTTTCGATGCTTCTCTTCTCATTACTGAAACTGAAGGGAAGATTCCCATTGACTCACAGGGGCTTTGGATCAGGTCCCACATGCTTGCAGCATATGCATTTCAAAACACTGAACTAACAGTAAACATTACCAGCAGGGATTCAATTGCACTGTTAACGTGAGAGATGAATTGAAAAACAACATTGCCAGGATCTCAGGTAGAAATGGCTTTGATTGATGGGAATTCTGTTAGGAAGGGAGATTGCCTTTTTTAGCATAGCCAGGCACTGGAATTAATATGAATTCAGCTGGGAAAGAAGCACTGTATTAAGTCACAGTGCAATCGTTAACCCTTAGGATAGCAACATGATATAACTGGTATTAGCAGGCCAATTTTGGCTCTAGCTTGTGTATATTTTGAATAAATCTTCTCATTCAGGCACGCAGAAAACATTTGATATAAAACACCTTTCACAGAAGGGATGGTTTATAAGAAACTTTCTGGAAAAGACTGTATTTTAAAAGATCCAGCCCAAGCACACTTTAAGGATTCAAAGACATTTTGCTCTAAATCCCAATCAGGTTTTCCTCATCCTCCTGGCATTATAATTACTGAGGCTGATCTTGATTTTTTTTTTTTCACTAGTAACAATTAACTTGCTTTTCTTGGGGCCTGTTCCAAAGCCCACTGATATCCGCGGGACTCTTTCCATTGACTTCAATGGGCTTTGGAACAGGCCATTATTTGGGGTGACCTTTTAGGGATCTATGATGGGCTGGACAATCCCTTACTTTGGCCAGGACATGAAGGGTTTAATGGGTCTTTCCCAGGGATCCAGGCTGAAGATGACCCTATCCCCTAATACTTGTCAGCAATATTCAGCCAGGAGGGAGAGGTCTCCAGCTGGAGAGAATGAAGCAGGGTTTAAACCTGGGCCAGTCTGGCAGAGGGATCTTGGTTGTGAGGCAAAGAGAACCCAGGGAATTGGTTAAGCAGCTCTAAGCTAAGGGTATGTCTACACTACGGGATTAATCCGAATTTATATAATTCGAATTTGGAAAACAGGTTGTATAAATTCGATTGTATGCAACCACACTAAGCACATTAATTCGGCGGTGTGCGTCCATGTACCAGGGCTAGTGTCGATTTCCGGAGCGTTGCTCTGTGGGTAGCTTTCCCATAGCTATCCCATAGTTCCCGCAGTCTCCTCCGCCCATTGGAATTCTGGGTTGAGATCCCAGTGCCTGATGGGGCTAAAAACATTGTCGCGGGTGGTTCTGGGTATATCCTCCCCCCTCTCCAGGAAGCAACGGCAAACAACGGCGTTTCGCGCCTTTTTCCTGGGTGAACAGTGCAGACGCCATACCATGGCAAGCATGGAGCCCGCTCAGCTCAAGACAGCAGCCATGAACATTGTAAACACCTCGCGCCTTATCGTGCAGTTTATTCTGAACAAGAACCTGGAAAATCAGGCGGCGAGGAGCAGGCTACGGCAGCGCGGCGAGGACAGTGATGAGGATATGGACATGGAATTCTATCGAATCGCGGTACCCGGTGCTTTGGAGATCATGCTGTTAATGGGGCAGGTTATAGCTGTGGAACGCCGATTCTGGGCCCGGGAAACAAGCACAGACTGGTGGGACCGCATAGTGTTGCAGGTGTGGGACGAGTCCCAGTGGCTGCGAAACTTTCGCATGCGTAAGGGCACTTTCTTGGAACTTTGTGACTTGCTTTCCCCTGCCCTGAAGCGCCAGAATACGAACATGAGAGCAGCCCTCACAGTTGAGAAGCGAGTGGCGATAGCCCTGTGGAAGCTTGCAATGCCAGACAGCTACCGGTCAGTCGGGAATCAATTTGGAGTGGGCAAATCTACTGTGGGTGCTGCTGTGATGCAAGTAGCCAAAGCAATCACTGAGGTGCTGCTACAAAAGCTAGTGACTCTGGGAGATGTGCAGGTCATAGTGGATGGCTTTGCTGCAATGGGATTCCCTAACTGTGGTGGGGCGATAGATGGAACCCACATCCCTATCTTGGCACCGGAGCACCAGGGTACCCAGTACATAAACCGCAAGGGGTACTTTTCAATGGTGCTGCAAGCACTTGTGGATCACAAGGGACGTTTCACCAACATCAACGCGGGCTGGCCGGGAAGGGTTCATGACGCTCGCGTCTTCAGGAACACTACTCTGTTTAAAGGGCTGCAGCAAGGGACTTACTTCCCGGACCAGAAAATAACCGTTGGGGATGTTGAAATGCCAATAGTTATTCTTGGGGACCCAGCCTACCCCTTAATGCCATGGCTCATGAAGCCATACAGAGGCAGCCTGGACAGGAGTCAGGAGCTGTTTAACTACAGGCTGAGCAAGTGCAGAATGGTTGTAGAATGTGCATTTGGCAGTTTAAAAGGTCGCTGGAGATCGCTATTGACTCGCTCTGACCTCAGCCAAAGAAATCTCCCCATTGTTATTTCTGCTTGCTGTGTGTTCCACAATCTCTGTGAAAGTAAGGGGGAGACCTTTATGGCGGGGTGGGAGGCTGAGGCAAATCGCCTGGTTGCTGATTATGCGCAGCCAGACACCAGGGCAATTAGAAGAGCACACCAGGAAGCGCTGTGCATTAGAGAGGCTTTGAAAACCAGTTTCATGACTGGCCAGGCTACAGTGTGAAATTTCTGTTTGTTTCTCCTTCATGAAAACCCGCCCCCTTTATTGACTCATTCTCTGTAAGGAACCCACCCTCCCCGTTCCTCCAGCTTTCTTTCAAACGTAATAAAGTCAATATCATTTAAAAATCATGTATTCTTTATTAACTGATGATAAACATAGGGAGAGAACCAACAAGGTAATCTGGGTAAGGTTTGGGAGGAGGATAGGAGGGAAGTAAAAGGCCACTGAACAAATTCAATGTAATGACAGCCTTTTGGTTGGGCTGTCCACTGGGGTGGAGTGGGAAGGTGCACGTAGCCTACCCCCCCGCGTTCTTACACATCTGGGTGAGGAAGATATGAAACATGGTGAGGGGGGAGGGAGGTTATACAGGGGCTGTAGTGGCACTCTGTCATCCTGCTGCCGTTCCTGAAGCTCCACCAGACGCCGGAGCATGTCCATTTGCTCACGCAGCAGCCCCAGCGTTGCAGCCTGCCACCTCTCATCTCGAGCGTCCCTCAGGACCTCGCGTTCACTGGCATCTTTCGTAAATTTAGTTACAGTGTCCTTCCACTCATTCAAATGAGCTCTTTGATTTCGGGTGCAATCCATTATTTCAGTGAACATGTTGTCTCTTGACCTCTTTCTATGCCGCCTTATCTGAGATAGCCTTCGTGATGGAGGAGGGAGGCTTGATAAATTTGCAGCTGCTGGAGGGAGGATTGAGAAAAAGGAGAGAAGTTTTTAAAATGATACATTTTACAGAACAATGCTTATAATCTTTCTTGGTGAAAAACACTATTCACAGTACATAGCACATGTGATTTCAGTACAAGGTCGCAATTTCCATCTTAATATTGAGTGCCTGTGGCTTTGGTGTTAGAGATCACAGACGCAGGGCCGGGCAATAGAATTCAGCTTGCATGCAGCCATGGTAAGCCACTGTCTTTCGGCTTCTGCGCCCTCCTTTCCCACATACCAAGCAAAGCCCGTTGACTGCTGCGGTTTTCCTGTTACCTTCAGCAGCAGAAAACAAACTAACCCCCCCCATCCAATTTTCTGGGATGATCGCTTTATCCCTCCCCCCACCGCGTGGAAGGTATTAGGGAAGATCCCTGCAGAAACCAAACTAACCCCCCCGCTCCCTCCTCCGGCCATGAATTCTCTGAGATGATCGCTGTACCCCTCCCCCCACCACGTGGCAGGTATCAGGGAAGATCCCTGCAGAAACCAAACTAACCCCCCCCGCTCTCCCCTCCGGCCATGAATTCTCTGGGATGATCGCTTTATCCCTCCCCCCACCGCCTGGCAGGTATCAGGGAAGATCCCTGCTAGCCAAACGCAAAAAGCTCAGGGCCAATTACCCCCCTCCCCCCCCCCGCGCTTGGCTAACTGCAGGAAAGGATTTCTTTTCAGCCACAGGCAAACAGCCCAGTAGGAACGGCCACCTCTGTCCCCTTAATTAAGTTCCCATATTTCAACCAGGTTACCATGAGCGATATCACTCTCCTGAGGATCACACAGCAAGATAAAGAACGGATGTTGCTTGAATGCCAGCAAACACCGGGACCATACACTGCCAGGCTTTGTCAGGCAATGATACCAGATTACTTGCTGCAGGCATGGCGTGGTCAAGTGTCCTACCATGGAGGACGGAATAAGGCTGCACTGCCCAGAAACCTTGTGGCAAGGCTTTTGGAGTACCTCCAGGAGAGCTTCCTGGAGATGTCCCTGGAGGATTTCCGCTCCATCCCCAGACACGTTAACAGACTTTTCCAGTAGCTGTACTCGCCGCGAATGCATCCCAAGTCCTCAGGGCAAAGTAATCATTAAAAATGCTTGCTTTTAAAACAAGTTTTATATTTTAAAAGGTAAACTCACCTGATGTCCCTTCCATGGGGTCATGGTCTTGGATACTGGCTTGGGAGGGTTGGGAGGGTACTTCAGTCAGGCTGAGAAAAAGATCCTGGCTGTTGGGGAGAACGGAGTGCTGGGTGCTCTCTGCAAGCTCGTCCTCCTCCTCCTCCTCCTCTTCCCCGTCCGCAGAATCCTCAGGTGTAGCTGATGAGACTATCCCTGACCCGGAATCCACGGTCAGAGGTGGGGTAGTGGTGGCAGCCCCCCCTAGAATTGCATGCAGCTCGGCGTAGAAGCGGCATGTCCGCGGCTCTGACCCGGAGCGACCGTTTGCCTCCTTTGTTTTTTGATAGGCTTGTCTGAGCTCCTTGACTTTCACGCGGCACTGATCTGAGTCCCTATTGTGGCCTCTCTCCATCATGCCCTTAGAGATTTTTTCAAAAGTTTTGGCATTTCGTCTTTTAGAACGAAGTTCTGCTAGCACTGAATCCTCTCCCCATATAGCAATCAGATCCAGTACCTCCCGTACGCTCCATGCTGGTGCTCTTTTTCGATTATCGGCCTGCATGGCTACCTGTGCTGATGAGCTATCTGTGGTCACCTGTGCTCTCCACGCTGGGCAAACAGGAAATGAAATTCAAATGTTCCCGGGGCTTTTCCTGCCTACCTGGCCAGTGCATCCGAGTTCAGATTGCTGTCCAGAGCGGTCACAATGGTGCACTGTGGGATAGCTCCCGGAGGCCAATAACATCGCATTGCGGCCATACTAACCCTAAATCGAAATACTAAAATCGATTTTGGCGCTACTCCGCTCGTCGGGGTGGAGTACAGAAATCGATTTAATGAGCCCTTTAATTCGAATTAAATGGCGTCGTTGTGTGGACGGGTGCAGGGTTAATTCGAATTAACGCTGCTAAATCCGATTTAAAGTCGTAGTGTAGACCAGGCCTAAGACTCCTGGGAACAGCCAAGCCAAGGGATAAGGTTTGGATTGGACTTCACATGGTCCTGTTCATCTGGGGCCTGATCCAAAGCTCAGTGAAGTCAGTGGGAGTTTGTTTCATTGAGTTCAATAAGGTTTGGATGGGGCTCAAACTCCTGGAAAAGGGTGAGAATTTAGATTGTACCAAGAACATATATAGCAGTGGTGCGCCCCTGCTGCCCATCAGGGTAATCTGCTGGCGACCCGCCAGACAGCTCGTTTACATTTACATGGCTGCCCGAGCTCCCAGTGGCTGCGGTTCACCAGGAGCTGCGGGTGGCTGTGCAAATGTAAACAAACTGTCTGGCAGCCACCCGCCGATTACCCTGGTGGGCTGCGTGTGGCCCGTGGGCTGCAGGTTGCCCACCACTGACATATAGAGTAGGTGGGAAATTTACCTCTTCCCAGATCCTATCCTGCAGTTTCCATTAATATCAGTGCATGACTAAATAAGGGCCACAGGATTAGGTCTTTAACGGGATTGACTTTCCCTCCTAGCAAAAGACCCCTCCCAATTACATGTCAACAAATAAATAACTTGTAATATGAAAAAGAACCTCTGTTTCAAAATTGGCTTGTAATCCTGCACACAAGTATTTGCACAGTGACATTGGGATGCCAGTCTAAGGCCCCTTTGAAAATTTGCTTCCAGTGTATCTAGTCTCAATCCTGTGAGGTGAAAAACACTCTGGTTATGATCCAGAAAAGCATTTAAGCAGAAGCTTAACTTTAAGCACATGAATAGGCCTGTGGACTTCAATTAGACTAGTCACATGAGTATGCTCTACAGAATGTGAGCAACGGCTACAGAATCTGGTCCTATATCATTCTGGAGATTTAATTTTTGATTCTCCAATCTTTCTGGGTCTTCTGGCTGTTTTTTAACAGGAGTATAAGTGTTTCATTATGTTGTATAGTGCCTTGACGCTGGGGGAGCTTTATAAATAAAAGTATTATATGATTTTACTCTAGGGTTCTACTTTCCACCAATATTCAGACTAATGATGTTTTCCCACTGATGCTCTGATAATCTAGGCCACCATGGAGTGATTAAAATACATTATGCTATAGGGATGAAATCCTGGCCTACTTGAACTCAATGGGATTTTTGCCATTGCTTTCAATTGGGCCAGGACTTTGTTAAAACACTTCAAATGTGAAATTGTGACGAATTGTTAACACTTTAAATTTATAAATGTCTTGGTCAAAATTTTGAATTGATGAAGAAGGATGAAGGTACTGCAGTGATCTGCTGATCTGGCGGAAGGAAAAACAATTCTCCAGTTAGAGTTAACACACTCATAAATGTGGTTATTATCTTTGCAGTGGCACACACACAGTCCGAGCCTCATTCCTTTATTTTACAATTGTGGACCAACAGAACAGTCTCTAAGGACAGTTCCAGCAGGTGAAAATTAGAGTGGCCCTGAGACTGCTCACACATGAGCCAGAGGCCAGTTCTCTTCAATATTGATCCTCAAAAGATTCTGAAATTTCTCAGGGTCAGCAGCTGTAACATTTGTAACTCTACTGAAATGGGGGAATGCAAATGAACTCCACGAAAATGGGTGGATGGGTGGGTTTTTCCAGAGGGCTCTGCCCTGGTCTAATTCTGCTCCCATTCAAGTAAAAATATTCTGACTTCAATGGGAGCAAATTTAGGTTAATGCTGAGTACCTCTGAAAATCCTATCCTGTGCACACATATACTTTATGGGCTAGTAGCACCATCTATCCTTAAGGTTACCAGACATTTTCCATTATAAGACCCGGTTTTCAGTTGCTTATAATGTTGCCAAACTAGAACTGTTTGGGCTGAAATTTTCTATGACCAGTGTCTGCCCCAGGCTAACATTTTGGGGAAAATTTCAGCAAAACCGATTCAGTCACTTCCATTTTAATTCTGGTGACCTTTCCTTTGAGATGCCCCAGTATCCCCATGCTTTGAGGCAGGGACTTGAAATTTGGCCTGGGGGTGGCCTTTGTGTCAATTATGGGACTTTGCCTTCCTCTGAAAACCCACCCAAATTTGGTGAAGTTTTAAGCCTCTGAAAAACTCAGTTTGCACGTGTTCAACAGAGACTTGCTTGAGGTTTCCACTTTAATTCCCTGCTGATTCCATTCACACTGAGCATGCACCAGCCCAGGGCTCCAGGACATTCCCTACAATTGTAGTTCCAATCCCAGCTGGTGTGGGCTGTGCCAGGCATGAGGGTAGGTACTGGAATAGAGACCAGGGAGCCTGTCTCTCCTGAGTTCTTGGTGACCCCTGGCTGGGCCCAGGCAGCATGGAGGAGAAAGCTGCTTGAATCAAATGGAGCAAGGACAGAAGCCAGAGTTGTGGGAGCAGAAGGATTAGGTTGAAATAAGGGGCCTTGTGTGTCTGGAGTGGCGGGGTAGACAGGCTGAGGGCTGGCAGCAGAGACAGGGACTGGGAGTTGGAGGGGAGACTAGGACTAGCTGTGAAAGAGACTGGGTGTGGCAGGGCAAAGAAAATAGGGGCTGGTTAGGAAAAGAGACTGGGGCTGGGAGCCAGTTAGGGGGAGACAAGGACTAGCTGTGCCAGGCGGCTGGGAACCTGCATGGGAGGGGATAAAAAAATCTGACTGGCAGGATGTGAGGAGAGAGTTGGGACCGTTTGGTTAAGGAGCCATGCAGAGGGGGACATTGAGGTTGGATGTGGATGTGACGGTGCCCCCCATAAGGCTTTATAGAAATATGCTTATGAATATATGTGACATAACTGAAATATGTTCTATGCTACATATGCCATGTAACATATCTCTGTAAAGGTTATGATCTACTGAATCTATTCATCCTATTTGTATGAATGTATCATTTTTGTATTCAAAGTTATGAATATTGTCCGTGTACTGTTTTGATTTCTAAATAACCTTAGTAGAGTATTTGGTCATTTCCTGGAGAAAGGAATTTGCAAAGTTAAGTGCCCAGTCAGGAAGCACTTAAGGAACAATGCATCTTGGAATGCTCCAATCCACATAAGAAGTCTTCCTGGAGACATTCAAGATACCATGTAGGCAATGGCTTCTGCCTGTAAAAACTGTGAATCATGCATGGACATGTGACTTGCCCAGGTGACTCCAGAACTCCATCTTGGAGCTGGACTTTGCATAGGAGAGAGGAAGTCCATTTAAGCCCGTGGGAGACCCCTCCATTTTGTCTTCAGCTAGAGCCTCTCCACTCCCAAGGATACCTGAAAGAAACTGGAACAAAGGACAATCACTACAAGAGGTGTGAGTGATTGCTGGACCCAGACTAGCAGGAGACTAGTCTGTAAAAGGAAGCTTACTGGAACTGGTGAGGTGTTATTTGTATTCAGTTTTCTTAGACATAGATTTGCGTGCTTTATTTTATTTTACTTGGTAATTCACTTTGTTCTGTCTGTCACTACTTGGAACCACTTAAATCCTACTTTCTGTATTTAATAAATTCACTTCACTTTTTACTTATTAATTAACCCAGAGCATGTATTAATACCTGCGGGGGAGGGGCAAAACAGCTGTGCATATCTCTCTTTTAGTGTTATAGAGGGCGAACAATTATGAGTTTACCCCGTATAAGCTTTTTACAGGGTAAAATGGATTTATTTGGGTTTTAGACCCCATTGAGAGTTGGGCATCTGAGTGTTAAAGATAAGAATACTTCTGTAAGTTGCTTTCAGTTAAGTCTGCAGCTTTGGGGCATGTGGTTCAGACCCTGGGTCTGTGTTGGAGCAGATGGGCATGTCTGGCTCAGCAAGACAGGGTGCTGAGGTCCCGAGCTGGCAGGGAAAGCAGGGGCAGAAGTAGTCTTGGCACATCACTTGGCAGTTCCCAAGGGGGTTTCTGTGATTCAACCCATCACAGTGGAGTCAGGGAGAAAGTCTAGGACTGGGAGCCACTGGGGAGGGGGAATGTGGGAGAGGAGGTGACTGGAGGCTGGGGGACAGGGAGAAGAGACAGATTGGACTGGGACTGGCTGGGCACAGAGATTGGGGATACTAGAGCCCAAGATTCCCAAGTCTCACCATTCCTCTGTTGTCAACAAGTATCTATCAACCCTCTGGCAAAGTGTGTGTCTCTAGTGCTGGTCCGTATAGATGA
This sequence comes from Trachemys scripta elegans, assembly GCF_013100865.1. Taxonomy (NCBI): domain Eukaryota; kingdom Metazoa; phylum Chordata; order Testudines; family Emydidae; genus Trachemys; species Trachemys scripta. The sequence goes on along the minus strand of NC_048303.1, from coordinate 127,658,534 downwards.
TTACAATTGATGACTGTAGAGTAGGCTCTTGTGGGTGGGATTCTTCAGTTAGGGTCTGCAACAGGAGAAAGACACAGATGGAGCAGAATAGACTCTTTGTGGAGAAGCCCTGAAACAGAGCTGGGGGGAGCAGTGAGATCCGCAGAGGTAAACGGCTTGAGTCCCTGGTGGGGAAGAAGCCAGGTAAGGAAGCTCGTCAGGAGAAGGGGGCAAGAGACAGAGGACTTCAGTGGAGTCTGAGGAGCTCTCATTGGCTTCTTTGGGCACTGACTTAGGCCTACTGATAGTAATGTCCGTGACAATGAGGCTCGGGAGTAACTGTGTGTGACCTTTAATTGTCTGGGGGTGACTCCTTGAGAGTGAAATTAACCCATGATGGTAAGAGACCGAGGGCATGTCTGCTAAAAATGGCAGTGTAGACATTAAAAAAAGAACAGGAGTACTTGTGGCACTTTAGAGACTAACAAATTTATTAGAGCATAAGCTTTTGTGGACTAAAGCCCACTTCTTCGGATGCATATAAGTGTAGACATTGTGGCCTGGGCTAGTCACCCAAGTATGAGCCCAGGGTATTGGGCAGTTTGTACTCAGGTGGTGGCAAAGGCTAGCCCCTGTGCTGCAAACTCCACACTGCTATATTTAGCATGTAACTCAAGTAGATCTTGCTTGTGTCTGGCCAGCAGTGTAGCCATATCCTGAAGGTCCTAGCATAGCAGAAATATCCAATAGTTATGCAGTTTCGTGGTGGCTGTACAGGAATGCTCAGCACAGTATACATGCAAGGCACTTGGGTAACAAGCTGATTTGTCCCTTAGAAGTACCTTTAGACAGGGCCTGATCCAAGGCCCAGTGAAATCAATGGGAATACTCTCAAAGCCTAATGAAATCAATGGATTGGGCTTGTAGATCAGTGCAGGGAGGCTGGAGGGATTGCATCTATTGCAATCCGACGCTGTATGACTATACCCATAGATCCAAGGAAGGTATGGGGTGTCATCACTGGCTCCATCAGCGTATAGCTCTGCAAGCCTGCACATGGATGGCACATAGGGTCCACCACATCTGTTCCAGCCTAGGGACTGGATTAGCAATTGTAGGGAGCCCCATACCCTGCTTCTGATGAGGGAGGTGGATACTGTTAGCCCGTCTGATGTATAGTTCTCCCAAACAAAACCCCTTTGCTCAGGCCTTCTGCTTACAAATGAGAACTTCTCTGTCTGAATGACTTCTGACTGATCCATCTGCTTGGCTCAGAGCCTGAAGGGATCGAGTCTCCCATTGTTCTTGGCTTGGGAACACCTGGACAGCCTGCTTAGCCGACTCTCATCTATGTGTAATGTTCCTCTGTACAGTGCATTCTCTATTCATGTTGTTCCCTCCTGTGACTGCGGGGTCAAGGCTTGTGCTGTCAATGCTCTTCCCATTGTGATCAATTCTCATTATGTGGCCTCCAGTGGTCTTTTTTGATGCTCTTCTCTTCTATTCTTCTCTTCACTTTGAAGTGCTCTTTCATGAAACAGCACAACATAAAATAAAATGGCACTTGTTATTAACACGAAAGAAACATTCTGTTTCAATTATTTCCCTCTTCAAGTGTGAGGCATGAGGACTTGCTCATAAACAATAAGCACAGGGAGTGTTTTGAAGGCTGTAAACTTCTCAATGAAAAAGGGGGGGGAGAGGGGAATACCCTGGTGTATACACAGCACCATACAATCTAAACTGCAGAGGCATCAAAAGACCATATGCTGTCTGAAGTAAATAGGGCTGAACAGGATGCAAATTGGGATCAAATTTGGGACGGTGTACATATCAAAGTGAAATAATCAGAGACCGGGCCCTAGATTTGGTCTGGGTTCTGTTTCCAGCTCTGCCACTGAACTCCTGTGTGGCCATGGACAAGTCTCTTCACCTCTCTTTGCTTCTATTACCCTCCCACCCTTTTTCTGTCCTGTATAATTAAATTGAAAAGAAGAAAAATGTTTGTGTGGGGTCTTTTTTCCCCAAGTCTGTCGGTACGGTTCCCATCTTTAGAAAGCTATTTCCAGAAAGACTTTCTTTACCATTTCCCCAGAATAAGGACAGAAGGGCCTTTTAAACATTTTTCTATTGATTTTTCTAGTTCTACTATAATTTTTCTCAGTACTGTGCAGCCAGATAACATTTGCCCTTGTAAAATAGCATGTAATAAGCTTTTACAGTATGCAAGTAGACTTCTAATGATAGACTTCTTAACACAAGTCTCCCAACTGCTCCATAAAACAGCTGACTTGACAGCCCAGGTCCAAGTGGACTGCAGTTTGCTTTGGGTTCTCCCTCTCCATTTAAAAATGATCCCATTGCATCTAGATTAAGAGGCAGTGCAACTGGAATTCTGAAAACTGCATAGATATTGAAAGGGGGACTGTTGTAAATTCCCCTGAGAAATACCCATTGACTTCCAATGGCCTTGGATCAAGTCCCTACTGGACAGCCCGTGCATACAAAAGTAGGCTCAGGGAAATTGTGGTGGAGGCATGCCTTTATCTGGACTCAGGATACGTCTACATTACCGTGGTAAGTTGACCTAAGTTACGCAACTCCAGCTATGTGAATAATGTAGCTGGAGTCGACGTAGCTTAGGTCGACTTATTGTGGTGTCTACACTGCGCTGGGTCAACGGGAGACGCTCTCCCATCGACTTGCCTTACTCCTCTCATTCCCAATGGAGTACCGGGGTTGACCAGAGAGCGCTCTGCTGTTGATTTAGTGGGTCTTCACTAGACCCGCTAAATCGACCCCAGGTGCATCTATCGCTGGAGTGTCGATCCCGCGGCAGTGTAGACATAGCGTCAGACTGAACCAATGCTTTCATATTCTATGGGGGTTACTTTGTTCCCTTGAGCTGAAGCACAGCTTGCTATTCAAGAAGCAGACAACAGCACAACACCCCAGTTCAAGGCAAGAAGGAAAGCAGAATAATCTGCATGGCAGATGAAATTTTAAGTAGGCAGAAGGCTATTACGCAAGTTAGGGCCAGAGCCTCAACCCAAGCTAAGTTCGCTCCTTTTGCTTTGCTCCACTTTTCAATTTCTGACTTCCAGTTTTTCCACTGAAAAACTGTAACATTTTCAAGGAAAGCAGACAAGTTCGGGGGGTGGGGTGTCATTTTTGGCCATCCCCATTGGCCTTTTTTTACTAATCCTCATTCATTTTCTTTTGCAATGCAACTGAACCATTCGCCTTGTGAGAGGAGAGTGGGGAGCAGAAGATTCCTTGATAACAGAACTGCATGTGTCATTTTTTATATCTGGGTTCTCTATCTGCTCACCATGTTGAAATTCATAGGTAGAGAAGCATGTTATTTAACCCACTCATCTATACAGAGAGGGAGGTACCTAGTCTCTTTGTAGCATCAGGGTCCCAGAACTAGTATAATTCAAAATCTGTGGGACCACTGTTCAGACGTATTCACCTTAAGGAGACACCCCGCTTTTATGCTTCAAGAGTTTAACATCTAAAATGGGCATTTGCAGGTGTAGGGCTAGACACTCCACTGGCTCCACTGAGCTACTTCAATTTACAGCAGTTCAGGACCAGATCCCTGCTAGAGTCTACTACAAGTGAAATGTGGGATTTGAATTCCTACTTAGATGCTTTGTCTGGAAAAGCTGACCCCTCTTCCCACTCACCCACCCACCCCTCCCCTGCCCCCATCATGTAACTTCCGCATAATTTCATAAAGTAAAACAGAAAAAGTTCAACAGTGCCTTGAGTTTGTCTTTGTTTCAGTCACTTACCATGGGGAATTGGTGAGGTCTAGTGAGTAGAACACTGGACTTGGCCTCATTTCACCTGCTGTGCTGATCACTTGTTGTTTGACACTAGACAAGTCATCTCACCTCTTTTCCCTTCCCATCCTTTGTCAGTTTAAGCTGTAAGCTTGTAAGTTACTGTCTATTAATGTATGTTTTTATAATGCCTCTAGGTGTTACCGTAACCAATATTCTTCACTTCTGGTAGTGTTGCTGTGCAATATTAAGAGCTGCCACATTGCACCCTAGAGGTGGCTGCATTTCAGTGGTGAGTGGCGTGATCCCTTCATACTATGGACTGACAACTTCACTGATGTAAAAAGTCCCTGGAACTCAATACACTTGCAATGAAGATTAATTTTGTACAGTTTGTTTGTCAGTCTATGCCAGGGGTCCCCAACGTGGTGCCCGCGGGCGCCAGGGCATCCATGTGCGCCCGCCTACTGGCTGCCCAACAAGCAGCCGCTGAAATGCCGCCGTGAAGCGGCAACGTCAAGAAGCGCTACCGCTGAAATGCCGCCAAATTTCGGTGGCATTTCGGCGGTGACGCCTCTTGATGATGCTGCTTCACGGCGGCATTTCGGCGGTGACGCCTCTTGACGTTGCTGCTTCACGGCGGCATTTCGGCGGCGGCCACGATCCTCGGCGGCTAGTTGTCTGGCACTCGCCCCACGGAAAAGGTTGGGGATCACTGGTCTATGCAGTTGGGGGAGCATTTTAGGATGAGAGATGCTATTTCAGTGGGTCTCAAACTTTTGTACTGGTGACCCCTTTCACATTGCAAGCATCTGAGTGCCACCCACCTAATAAATGAAACACACTTTTTAATATATTTAACACAAATATAAATGCTGGAGGCAAGCCGGGTTTGGGGTGGAGGCTGACAGCTCGCGACCCCCCATGTAATAACCTCGCGACTCTCTGAGGGGTCCCGACCCCCAGTTTGAGAACCCCTGTGCTATTTGAATGTAAGGTAATATAATGTACAGTATTTGTTAAAACTTGCAGTCAGATAGTAACCCACACATTGGGAGTGCCTGAACAGAAAAATAAACACATGCAACTCCATAAACACATCGCCTTTACTTCCGTGTTTATGAATGCAAGACACATTTGTTCCTTCATGCTTCAGATGCTACTGTAGGACAATTGCCTAATAATATAACTTCTGGATTGTTGGGCATAGGCATGTAGGAGCAATATATTTCTCATCATTCAGAGCTCTCACAGAAGACATTTCATGAGATTTTCATGAAAAAATATTTTTAAAATAACTTCATGGTTTAGCAATTCATCTGTTAAGCAGAAATCTCACCCCAACACACCCACCCAAGCATACACATATTAGTTCTTATTCATCCTTTCTGCTTCCTGATGCCCTTTGAAATGATACTGTGCTATGGGAGTGAAGAGGTATTGTGTGATGTCATGCTATGGTATAGGCAGAAGCCTGTGTGACTTCAGCAATGGGAAAATGCTTTATTAGCAATAATTACAGATGGTCCAAAAATAGGAAAAATTGGGTGTCTGTGGAGGTGGAGGATCTTAGTGGGGGGGAGAGGGTTTTTGTTTTGTTGTTGTAGTAGTTTGTCAACATTTTGTCAGATTATCCATGCATAATTCTACTTTCTGGCCAAGACTTTCTATAGGCCTAGTGATTTTTTTTGAGTGCCTCACTATTGGCATGTCCAATTTTTAACTCAGTAACAGGGAGGGGGGGTGCCTAATATACAGAAAGTGCTGAGCACCTGCCCTCTACAAATCAGGCCTTTTTTTAGGTCCCTCAAATGAACATCCAAAATTGCTAGTCATTAGTGAAACTCTTGGGCTTAAAATCTATGACATTTGCAGAATGTTATCCAAGATATCAGAATGGTGGAGGGAAACCATGAACCTAACCCTGCTTCCAATTGGTTTTAGTGGGAGCGGGGGACTGGCCCAGAATAAAAGCCAAACTGGGACATGAAGATTAATCAGAGCAGATGTAGCATTTAAAGCCACTAGAATGTTCCTAAAGGCCATTAAGTATGACAAGCAGAGTGCATCCAGCACGATCTCTATGAAGGGAGTGGAGGGCTTTGTAGATATGTTTATACACGTTTCTGGGAATCTCTAAACTGTAATCCCCTGGCATGATCACTTGCCCACTTCTTCATTATGCAAACAATCTAACTGCAAATCTAAATCTAGATTGGTTTGTTTTCTTATTGTTTTAAGCATCTTTTCTAATTCATGATTTATAGTCTCTCCAAAAAAACAAAAAGTTATGCAGTACCGTTGCCATAGTGACGTTTGCCAAGAAAAGAGCAGGACAGATGCAGGCTGGCTCGTTATTTCACTCACTCAACAAAAGATTCTGCGGATGCATTTGTTTCCCTCGTGCAGGCTGTCTCCTTGCATGGCCCTTTTCTTGACCTATACATGCTGTACACCTCGTATAGAGTGTTATCAGATCCCAGTTGAGTCAGTCACCCTTGAAGGCAATGAAAGTTCTGCGGTTGACTTCCAGGAGAGCAAGCCAAGATCAGGCTCACAGACTTTAAGGAAGATACAGGTGCTGAGTGCCTTGCATGGTTAAGTGCTTCTTGCATAAACTGCTTCCATACATTCACCTCTCACTTGCCTCCCTGTGGCGGGGTGACCTCCCCGCCACACCTTGAAGGGCTTAAAAGCAGCCCTGGAGAGGGCTGTGTTGGGGAGAAAGCAGCTACCAGGCTGATTGGGGCATGGCCCAGCTGCAGCTGCTTCCCCAATCAGGCCACAGCTGGCGCTATCAAAGGCTAGTGAGCCAGGAGCTGGCAGACGCTCTCTCTAGCTTCTCTGAGAGAGAAGGACCTGGCTGCCAGGGAGCTGAGGAGGATCCCTAGGGCAGAGCTGTGCTGGGGGAAGGCAGAGGGAGCTGGGGAGCTCCAGCCTAACAGAGTCCCAGGCTGAGGGGAGGGCCCACGAAGGGTCCTAGGGCTGCAGAGGGGCAGCCCAGACGTAGGCAGAGGCAGCTGGTGCGACCACCTTTGCCGATGATGAGTGAGTGGTGCAGTCTGCCCCAGGGAGCGGGGGCTAGATGATGACTGGCAGTAGCCACTGAGGCAAGGGAGAGATTGGGGGTTCCCCTGGGAGGGGAGGTGCAGACTAAGGGGGTACTGCCAAGGGGCAGAACCCTAATCTCGAAGGGCACTGGGGTCCGGGAGGGACACGGGGGGCAGTGGTGGGCAACACACTGGTCTGCAGAGGACGCTCTGCACTGAAAGAGCTGATTCCCTAGACGACCAGAAGGAGGCACCGCAGCGGTGACTCGTCGCCCTGTGACACTCCCCAAAACAAAAGAGAGAGAGAGAATGGCTTTGGGGCTGGTCAAAAGTTCTCCATCAAAATTTTCTTTTGATGGAAAATTGTGTGTTTGACTAAATTAGCATTTTCATGGAAAGTATCTGCTTAATTTTATTTTTTTTCATCAGAAATCTGATTTTTTTTTTTTTTTTTTTTACAAAAATGGAAATTTTCCACTGAATGTATATGAAAATGAACACGCTTTCATTTTTGTAGCACTTTCTGTGCGGGAGGTGGTTATGACTGTGAACGGGCTTCCACCAAAGACATTTCCAGGATCTGATGCTACAATCTTAGTGAAGGAAAAAGGCCCAGTGGGAGGGCTTTTTTTTTGCCTGTGTTAAATTAAGACAGCTTTCAAAGTCTTTCCATGGATTGCATCATCCAGGGCTGAAGGAGGAGATGCAGGGTATAGTCAGTGTTTTCCATACACTACGGTATGGACAGCAAATGCCTTGCTCCTGTGTTATATCTGCATCACAGCCCCCATCCCTTTGCAAGGCAATGCAGACTGTTAGGTTATGTCCACACACTACAAGTGCTATAGCAGCATGGTGATAGCCCTGCAGCTATGCCACTGTAGCAGAATAGATACTTCCTACAGCAATCGACTGTAGTGTGATGGGGCAAGGCCAGATGGCTATAGGAAAGTAGTGAGAAACAGGTATGTTAGCCCCAGGCTAAACAAATCCCTGTTACCATGGTAACCAAATGGCAGTTGCTCCAGGTTAATCTCATAGACTTTAAGGTCAGAAGGGACCATTATGATCATCTAGTCTGATCTCCTGCACAATGCAGACCACAGAATCTCACCCACCCACTCCTGTAACAAACCCCTAACCTATGTCTGAGCTATTGAAGTCCTCAAATCGTGGTTTAAAGACCTCAAGGTGCAGAGAATCCTCCAGCAAGTGACCCACGCCCCACGCTGCAGAGGAAGGCGAAAAACCTCCAGGGCCTCTGCCAATCTGCCCTGGAGGAAAATTCCTTCCCGACCCCAAATATGGTGATCAGTTAAACCCTGAGCATTAAGATCCTTCCAGAAAGCAGTGGAGACAGCTAGGTTGATTGGGACACCTGAAGCTAATCAGGGGCTGGCTGAAACTAGTTAAAAGCCTCCCAGTTAGTCAGCTGGGTGTGCATGTCAGGAGCTGTGGGAGGAAGTTGCACTGTTGGAGAGACTGAGCAGTACACACCGTATCAGGCACAAGGAAGGAGGCCCTGAGGTAAGGGTGAAGTGGAGCTTGAGGAAGTGGGGGCTGCTGTGGGGAAGTAGCCCAGGGAATTGTACGTGTCCTGTTTCTAAAAGGTCAGCTACCATAGCTGATACTATTAGGGTCCCTGGGCTGGAGCCCGGAGTAGAGGGTGGGCCCGGGCTCACCCCTTTGCCCCCCCCCCCCACGATTAATCACTGAGACTGGGAGACAACAGAGACTGTGCGAGGGAGGGTAGCTTCTTCCCACCTCCCTTGCTGGCTTATCATGAAAATGGCTCAGTATGCTGTGACCCTTGTCTCTAGAGAGAGAAGGGCTACGTGGAGGATAGCCTCTGAGGCTAGCAAAATCCACCAGGAAATGCGGGACCCACGGAGACAAGGACAGAGCTTTGTCACAGTAGCTAATCTGCCTCTCCAAGAGGTGGTAGCTAGGTTGACAGAACTTCTAGCTGTGTTTATACTGGGGGTTAGGATGATCTAACGCTGGCGCTCAGTGTGCAAAATTTTTCTCAGCCCGAAGTGATGTAACTAGGTCATTTAATTTTTAAGTGTAGACCAGGCCTTGAGTGTTATTGCACTCAATAAGTTAGGCCTGATTCCCCACTCCCTTACATCTTGTGTAATCATTAACACCTGTGCAAAGTGGCCGTAAAATGCTACCACTCTCATCTAGTACAAGGAGGCCTTGTGGCACCTTAGAGACTAACAAATTTATTTGGGCATAAGCTTTCGTGGGCTAATCTAGTAGCGTTTTACACTCACTCTGTGCACATCTGTAACTCCCCTCAAGCAGTCATCAGTTTGCATGTCAGGAAATGGGACTCTTTTTAATTAATACTCTTAACACTATTCATCCTCTAGTTGTAATATAAGAAGACAAAAAGGCCATACCTTCTGATCTGATTTTGCTCAATTACTGGAATTACACCAGAGATAAATTTGGCTTCTTATATTTTTATAAGAGCCAAGGGGCCGTAACTAATAAATTGCAAATCTTATGTTAAACTCTTTACTTCTGGACATATGATTTCATGTGACTGCTGAGCGATGATCCTCCCTTGTCATTGTCATTCTTGTATGAAGTGCACTTCACTGTGGGAAAGTCCTGAAACTGCTGTCAGCCATGTCCATGTATTGGGTACTGAGAGCTTCTAAAAATCTGCCCATTGTTTAGTTAGGAACTGATCTCCATTTAAAATCTGGCCCCAGTTGTGGGTACTGAGAACCATCTGGCCCTGAGCTCTTAGAAAGAACAAGCCCCTCTATGATTTGCCCAAGATTACACACAGTTGATGGCATAGCCAAGTCTTGAACCCACATTTCCTGAATTCCAGCCCTCTGCCTTAGCCAGATACTCATCCTTCTTCTGTATTATTGTGCCTACTTCATTGTTAGTAACTATCTGCAGTTCTTAAGTCTGCATACACATTCCTATAATTAATTGTTAGATACATTTTTAAAATGCTCAAATGTAAAGGCCACAGTGAACACATCTGGTATGCTGAAATAAAGCATGTTTTATCAGCCCTGAAGACAGGTCATCCTTAACCCTGTACAGATTTATCAGAAGAAGCAGGGCTTGAGCTTATAACTCTTCTTCTTTTACCAAGGAGGAGAGCCAAAAAGAATGGATACATTACATAGGATTGTTTATGTGAAGGAATTATTTCAATACATACACTAGTCTTACCAAGGGTGTGTTGGTGTGTCATTCTCTGTGCAGTTATTAAATCCACCCAAATTGCCATCAAATGCATATTTATTTTCTAAGGAGTTCTGAAATATTTCCAAGGTGGAGTGAGAAACAGGAAACACTTTACTGCTGATGTGTGTTTTTCCCCCTTGGAGTGGCATCATTTTTTGATTTAATTCCTCCAGGTATTATTTGCCTTACACCATTTAAAGAAAGAATGTTGTATTTGTGTCTCCAATTAAATTGCCCTTAACATCAATGGATGTTAAGAGTTGCAATTAGAGTTAATAACCGTTTTTTTTTTTTTTTTTATTAGAGTGATGCCTTGGGTCCCTAATCTTGGCCTAATGGGGTCTCTTTGTGCTAAGGGCTGAACAAACACATAGTGAAAGTCAGCACCTATCTTCAAGAGCTTACTCTTTACATAAACAAGACCAACAAAGTTGGGGGGGGGGGAGAAGCACTTTTATCCCCATTTCACAGCTGGGAAACTGAGATACCGAAAGTAATATTTTTTCCAAAGGCCTCGTGATTTTGTTGTTGTTTTTAAAGGAGCATCTATCTCATTGAAAGGAGCAGAGGTCCCATTGTCAGTCACTTGAGCTCGTCAGAAAATTTCAGCCAGTGAGACTAATGATCGACTTTTCAAAAGTGCTCAGCACCCACAGTCAGGGCCAGATTATTCAAAGGTCTCTGCTCCACCTGAGGCACCCAAGTAAGTGGTCAGATTCTCAAAAGAGAATCCATATTGGATGAGGAGCTCTTTTGGAAATCGGGCCATAAATATCACAATAGGAGCTGAGCATCTTTGAACATCTAGCTCTTATTCAGGTGTCTAAATGGGAGCTGAGTTTGAAAGTCTAGGGGGCACCGAGAGCTGAGAAAATCTGGCCTGCCAAGGTGACTTGTCCAAGGTCACAGAGCAAGGCCAGGAACTGAATCCAGATCTTTTGATTCCCCTTCTAGTGACTTACCCACAAAAACATCCTGCTTTTCAACAGCCAGCCCTAGGGCATGAAGCCCTGGGGTAAGTAGGTGAAGGCGATAGTTTTATGCCTGTCTACAGCAGGCATATGAACTGAGAGAGAAATTCCACAGCAAACTTTCTTTAATCCTTTCCAATGGCAAGTGAAAAAGACAGAGGAATTTTTATTACTTTTCTACTGTTAATTTTTTTCCCCAGATGAATCATTAAAGGATAGATAGGTAGCCCAGCAGGCAGCTGTGGATTTAATTTACTGACTGCATTTGTATTGATCAAATGCCTAGCTGGAGTGGGAATGTCCTCTGAAAGAATCCGAACGTAATTCAAGTATGAATGCTAAAGTCTAGGACAGAGGAGAAAGGAGATCTCCACTCTCCTTGAGCTTTGAATGGTGATTACATTACACATCATCAGCGATGTTGGCACAGTCCTGGGCTGGGCACTAGTGCTGCTCTATTATGTGATGAGAGCTGTTTGAAATCGCTTCCAAAAATCCCTGAGTCTCATTTTCATGGCGGCTGAGCATTGCACTGGCTGATGAGACGGGACGGTATTTCTTTCAGCAGGTGATAATGAGGCAGATTACGCTTCCTTTTCTTAAGAATTAGGAAAAAGAACAGGAGTACTTGTGGCACCTTAGAGACTAACAAATGTATTTGAGCATAAGCTTTCGTGGGCTACAGCCCACTTCTTCGGATGTAGCCCACGAAAGCTTATGCTGAAATAAATTTGTTAGTCTCTAAGGTGCCACAAGTACTCCTGTTCTTTTTGCGGATACAGACTAACACAGCTGCTACTCTGAAACCTGTCATTAAGAATTAGGCTGCTTCCTGCACATGCAGCAGAAATCCGCCTCCTCAAACTGTCCTGCCTACCTATTTCTCATCATCTGTAATCCACACACCCACCACTACCTAAGATCTTCCCTGTCATCCTGCCTTGTCTCACTTAGGGACAGAGTCTTCCACCCTTACTCATCTTGCTTCCGGAGTAGCAACTTTGACTTCAATGGGATTACTTGCAGCTGTAAAGGACTACTCAATAAGGGCAAATTCCAGCCCTTAGATTGCAATCACTTCAGGTTAGGGAATAGGGCCTTATTCTCCTCTGACTCATTTCTATAGCAGTGTAACTCCATTGACTTCGTCAGTCACCCTTGCTTCAAACCAGAATTAGAACCCATGTCTTTGGTGATGGGCCAAATCTTGGAGGCCTTACTGAGTTCTGACTCAGGCTAAACTCCCTCTGAGTTCAGCAGGAGTGTCGCCTGCGTAAGGTCTGAGTAAAAACTCAATAAAGATTATGTTTTGGCCCTGTGGCTGAAGTATGGGATGGATGTAGCCAACCAAACTAAACAAGCATACTATGGAGTCCTTCAGGAATGCCCCAAAGCAGCAGTCCTCAAACTGTACTTTCTGTAGATCACCAGTAATTTGCAGAGAAATGGCCGGTCATATGGTGTTGGCTCTCTTTCTTGTTTTCAGCTAGTAAATTGTGTTAAAGGAACAAATAAACTACTTGCCTACTAATGGGGTCTATTGCGGCTTTGCTAGAAACAGTGTCTAGTTAGCAAAATAAGGACCAAACTCTGATTGAGAGTTACTTGCTCGGTGGGGGAACTAATGTGTGCCAGCCCTGCAAGTGGAATGCTTCCCCCTCCATCCCAGCTCGGCTGCACTGGCTGGTGCATTGTGTAATGGAGTCAAGCTCTGCCCCTTCTGGGGCCTATCCACTCTCCATCTACCTGTCTGGGAGGTGAAGTAGCAGCCCAGGGATGTGCAGAGGTGGTCCATACACTTACAAATGAGGACAGATGGTGTAACATTCCGTTTTGGTGTTATCTGGACCGGTGATCTGCTAGGTCACTCCAATCCTTGACTCTGGGAGCCAGCCTGACCCTGCTCTGCTGTGAGAACCCCACTCCTGGGCTGGTCACGCACAGCCTCTGGCATGTAACTGGTCCTTGCATTGGGCAACCAAATGACACCAGCCAATATCTCCGGTCCCAGACACCACCCTAGGAACCTCCGTCTTGCAGTGTCCAGTTATGCCCACTGGACACTGCAAGCTTATAGGAGTTCATCAATTTACCAAAGAAATTGATATGTCCCAGGCTTGTTATCCCCAGGGGAGTCTCTGACCCGCTTCAATCCAAACGCACTGCTTCAGGTCGAATAAACAAACAGATTTATTAACTATAAAGAGATTTTTAAGTGCTCCAGGGGGGTGGGGCTGTGCACTCCGGTGGATCAAAGCAAGTTCGATATAACGCGGTTTCACCTATAACGCAGTAAGATTTTCTGGCTCCCGAGGACAGTGGTGTATTGGTTTTTAATTATAATGTGGGGCCTGAGACCTAAGGGGCCTTGTTTATCTGTCTGAGAATCTCCAGGTGTGCAGAACTGTGGGCATTCAGACTGCTAAAAGGGATGACTGTTGCTCCAAAGGACGAATGGAATTGATTCAGCATGAAATGGGACAGGAACTGAGCATGTACTATAAGTAGCACATGACAATAACGAGCAGCCATGGGTATTTTACTCAGCCCAACTCTGGGTCATTTGCTTTTCATTACTCTGGTTAAAGCAGCACCCACAGCAAAAGATTGTCAGTACGACAGAGCTGTAACACAGACTAGCTCCAGTGGCCCATGCCACTAGCTGGCAGAGAGCATTAGACAGTGGGGTGAAGCTGTTTGGAAAGAACCAGCTGGGGGACTGTGACAAAAAGCACTAGCTAGGGGACAAATTATGGCTGGTACTGGTGGGGGAGGGGAGTGCAGGGACCTCCTTTCCCCGACCCATCGGTGCACCCTCCTAGAACAGAAGGCGCCGTCTGAGTGGGGAAAGCTGGGAGCGTGGATAGCGCTGCAAGCCACAAGCCTGGGTCCCACATCCCTAACTGGGCACCAGCTAGTGTTGGCGAGAGCACATGTTTCTGGTTTGGGACAGTGTAGCCGTGTTGTGGCTGAGCATGTCCACCTCCAGACCCCAGCTAGGGCTGATGCCTTGAGCTGGCATAATGGCCACCGTTGCCTGGGTGCAACAGGTGTTCACGACATTCTATCAGCCCCCCCGCACTGGTTCATAGAATCATAGAATATCAGGGTTGGAAGGGACCTCAGGAGATCATCTAGTCCAACCCCCTGCTCAAAGCAGGAACAATTCCCAACTAACTCATCCCAGCCAGGGCTTTGTCAAGCCGGGCCTTAAAAACCTCCAAGGAAGGAGACTCCACCACCTCCCTAGGTAACCCATTCCAGTGCTTCACCACCCTCCTAGTGAAATAGTGTTTCCTAATATCCAACCT